>NC_064303.1:79357967-79657967 GCF_023373825.1 Bactrocera dorsalis | reverse complement strand
CTTGTATTTAGTATGTACATATGTACATATGTACATATGTATGTATGTAATTACAATTACAACGTTGTTAAATATTTAAAGATTTTCATCTTTTTGGTTGAGATGTTGCGCTGGGAAAAAGCCGAATCAGTGGAGATGCGTACGTGCCAATGCACAAATTCTCGTACATATGAAAGTATGTACATATGTACTAATATACAAGAATATGTTATAGCTCATACTGAAGTAGGTGATTAACCGTTAAGAATTATCGGCAGAACGATGCGTACAAATGTGAATAAGTGAAAAGATCTGTAAGGTACATAAGGTAAGAGACATATATAAGGATGTACTTTTTTTGAACAGTCATATATACACTGTTCAAAGAAAATACATATGTATTTATTTTCCGACAAAATTAAGCTAATCTTGTTTTTCTATGAAGCAAGCTATTATGTTTAGAATTTGGGATTCTCCCACACTTCAGACGCTCATTGAGGTAAATATGTACAAGTATGAATACAATATACAAAGAAATAACAGGTATGATTAATGTGAGTGTATATTTGCACCTTGAAGAACCGCACTCCCACTACCTGCTTCTGAGGTTATGACGTATTTATACTTTTTCACATCTGGTGAATATGTTTATAATTGGACATGTGCGTATATATACCAGTTTATAGTATATACATTTGAACTTCAAAAAGGTTATTTATCTTTGTCAAAGCAGTATTTTCAATATACATACATACAGTGGCATGCAGTGAAGTCTAAAATAAATTGAAATATTTGTATTCGAGCAGACCGTACACAGTCATCTGAGAAGCGATGAGTCAAGATGGCAGCAATATGATTAGAAAAAAGAACACATAACGAGCATTATAACGGAAACTACTAAAAAAAATAAGACATACAACTGCAGCATAGTACTACACATCGAAGTATAGAGCGTCATCTGTGGTTTGCAAATCGGGCCATAACCTTTTAAGTCCCCAGATATAAAATATGTAGGCCTCAGGAACTTTAGACAATTTTTATCGAATACACCGCTAAGTCTCCGAGATGTATTATTGAAAATCAGAATGTTTTCCTGATAATAATATATCCTTGTGTAAAAAGTGGTTAAAATCGGGTCAATACTTCCTCTACTAAGGTCGGTGTAATACGATATATAATACCTAAAAAAGATTGCTAACTTCCGACTTTAGCCTATATTGATGTTTTAGCAAAATTAAATGAATGAAATAATGTAGTTCGTCTTAATTCTAAAAATGTCTGAAATTGGTCTCCGGATTACCCAACTCCTATATATTATTTATATAGATTTTAATAATATGTATATTATATGTATATATAATAGGGTGATTCAAAAAATTTTTTGGTACTCGGAAAAATAAGTTCCTAGACACCTCTGTGAAAGCCTCTCCAAATATGAGTTCATACATACCTACAGTTTTTTATTTTTTCTTATTATCAGATGGAAAAATTTATATCTCGCTCCCAACTACCTGAAAAAATATCTTGTTCCTTAGATTTTGTAGGAAATTGAATACTCTACAAAAAAGGTCTGATATGATTTTTTCGTAAGCCCATCCGTTTAAAAGATATTACCAGTTAAAGTTTGATTATTTTTGGGAAAATTTTTCATTTTTTATTAATTTTATAACTCATTGAAAAAAATTAAAATTATATTAGTGCTCATTATGAATGAAAATATTATAAACATCAAATCTCTAATATAATGACTTCCGACTTTAAATTAAAAATTATTTTAAAATTAAATTAACTTCTTGTGGTGAGTTCATATCACATATAGCTTATGTTTAAATAAATCAAAGAAATACACTTTTTCAATTGTTACCAGTTACGGCTTAAGGAGCTATACCAGTGTAACGCATGAAAACTTAGGCGATTTTCGTGAATTATTTTCAGAGAAAGTACGCGATTGAATATCTGGAACTTCTTAGAACGAAATAAGGTATATTTTCAGCTATATTTTAAGATTTTTTTTACAAAAACGTTGAAAAATAATGGAGTTATAGGCTGTTTTCGGAGGTGCCAAAAAAAAGTGCCTCAACTGCTGACATGATTCCAGCCGAATGAGTAGCTGAAACAAAAAAATTGAAAAAGTTTATGCCGATTTCACAGGATATTTTTGGAAATATGAACTAACGAAAAAGCAAATTAAATTTTTTTTTGAAAGTGTCACACTTAAGGGGCTATAAGTTAACTAAAAAAAATAAAATATATAAGAGCAAAAGGAAACTAGTTTGTACTTAGTTTAGTTGTGAACACATATTTTACAGAATTTTTAACTCTCTAATAAAATGCTTATAACGGGCTTAAAATTTAGAAATCAAACTGATCGAAATCGGTTAAAAGAAGCAATAAATCACGTAATTCACATAAACTTCTGTTTACGTTTTTAATATAAGGAATGGATGACGAATTTTCTAACTTACAATTTCCTTCATATGTATATTTGATTAGTTTCAATATTGCTTGCACAAAAAGATATGCCATAAGCATGGTTTATGGCATCTGCCTCTATTTCTTTGCACCTTACATGTTTACAATACTAATTTATAACATACAAGCCTAAAACCGCTGCTGCGCTCGTTCCTTGTTGTCAAGTATATCATTAATCATGATAACAATGTAATGGGATGAGTTATAAATAAGTATAAATGTTCCAAAACTTTTGACTTTGCAAAAGAGGCTTCCATTAAGACTTTCTGTAGGACTAAATACCTACCTACTTTTCACGTCTTTCCGTGCTGCAAAGGACGTTATGCGGGCGCATAACGAAATAGCGTTTTGTTTTTATACTCGTAACGGCTGTACGTATCACCTAAAACTATATATATGTAAATGATCAGGATGACGAGATAAGTTAAAATCCGTCCGTTATAACCAAAAATTGTTTAAGTCCAATAAAAACGTTTCAAGCCCCTAGATACCAAATATTTGTAATATACACAAATTATGCGACAACTGTCTATGCCATGTATCTAAATGTATAACGTAATATTGCTTAAAACTTAAGTATAATTGCTAATTACTTTCTTAAATGCGAGTAATTAGTGATAATTAATAGAGAGGAAAAATATAAAAAAAAACCGCTTCTGTATAGTGCTTTCATATATTCCGTATATACCTAGTATAGCTAAAATTCCTCATTGACATTGCTCAATAATTTGTCTGAGTTAAAATGAACACCTTATATTTGAAATAGTAATATATACATAATACAAGTGCAATATATGCTTTCTGAAAACTGAATATACATACGTAGCAAAAAAGCTTAAGAGAAAGAAGTGTATTTCTTCCTAATTTAACGAAAACCAAAAGTTTGTCAATTGCATTTAGTCACAAATCATAAGTAAAATTAAATTGTCGTTTTATATACAACTATCTGCCAAAGCAAAAACAAAAAAAACCTCTCAAAGTAAAGTTTATAAATTGTTACAAAATAAAACGAAATAATGTAATAATGAACTATATAGATCCAGTCACAATATCTTTATGATAACACTGTGCGGATGGTATAAATAAATATTGTCCATATTCGCGTTAATTATTAATACTACGTTAACTATTTTTTTACCAACAAATCGAAGTAATGTGAAATAACTAATCTGACGGGTAAACTTAATTTGTGAAGAGATGTTTTCGTTTGTTTAACCGGTTTTTAGTTGTTCATAAATACATATATGGTGACGAATTTGTTTACATCCGAGCCTGATTACCATACTTAGAATCATCTATTAGCACTACTGTATGAATAGTATATAGTACTTATATATCAATATTGAAATGCTTGTGAGAGTGAACGTTGCGAGGTGCTTCACCCGACGGTAAGCCGCGCATGAATAAGCTGGTATTTTCAAGGACCTCACTTTGAAATAATAACCGTGTGTAGTTTTTATATTTTAATTTATCATAACTAAAAATGTATTCTACAAATTTATTTTACCTGTTTTTACGACATGTGGCTATCACAAAGGAATTATATTCAGTGATTACAGTCATTGAGATTTGAGGTATTTAATATGCAATGCTAAGCAGTATCATCACTTCGAACCAGTTTTGTAATCAGCTTTTAGACTTTCGCCAAACGTATTTTTGTATCAATAATAAACAACTTTTCAAGGTATAGTAATGTATCACAAAAGACTTAAGAAACAAACGCCTGCAAAAAGTAACAATAATATTTTCATTGTTTTTCAGTCTGTCTGAATAAGCTAAACATATCCAACGGGGAAGCCCCACCCGAAAAGATAACCGTCATTTGATTTTCGCCTCTTTGCCTTATGGGTCGTTTATGTCCGCACACACACAGACCAACTATTTACGTAAGTGCTTCAGCTGGCTTTCATAAAATATTGAAGCTGTTTAAGTGTTATCTCTACCAGATGTGAAGACACGCTTGTCGCTATACTTTAGGCGACAGAACGCAGTAAGCAAAAACCGATATAATATGAAAACAAAATAAAAGTAGAAAATAATATGTATGTGCATACATATGTATTCATATCTTTGTACAGCACATCAAAATTCGAGTTTAAAGTCTTGAAAATGTTTTATGAATGCATGAGTTTGCGGTATTTACGTTCATCAATACGTATGCTATGGCATAAAATTTTCACAAAAATAACGAAATGTTTCTAAGCGCAGGTAGATTGCTAATCTTGGGATTGGTGGCAACATAACGAATTTAGTAGTTCTTTATATTCAAACGCATTTGTAAAAAATCAGGGAAAATTTATATTTAATATATTATAGTTGTCAAGAAACCATTTCACTGGTGCTATTTTTAATAGAAGAAAAATAGCTTGCCAAATGCGACAATTTGAATTGATAACACAGGGAATAGATCAAGTAGTCTGAAATAAGTTATAATTTGTTGTCAAAACTTTAACTCAGAGATGCCATTCCACCCATTTTTTTCCAGCTCCCAAATATGAAGTATAAGACTTTCTTGCTTTTAAAAGGTGTAGATGTTGGTTAATTTACGATAAATGTTATTAAGTGAGCTTTTTTCCTGAGGACGATGGTGACATTAAAAAAATTAGCTCACCAGATCTTCGAACGCCTATATACATATATAATACATACATATATTGATTCTAATTTATATAGTATACCATAAATTTGTTATTTTAGTTTGATCGATAATTTTAATATATATTTTAAGATATGACGCAGAGTTTAAATAAAAACAAATAACGAAGGCTAAGTTGGGATGTAAAAGAACACTTCATACTCTCGCAACTTGCAGGGATTAAAGCCAGGGAAATACAAAAGAGTTCAATATTCATTGTACGACTAAATAATGAAAGAATTATAATCAAATTAAGTTGATTAATTTATATTATATTAAATTATATTAGGGGTATTCAGACCGAAGCCTGTTAATTTGGTAATTCGTTAGATGATACTTCGTTAAAAGGTTTAACTGTGAACATACCTTTTGTTCTACCTATGTATGTAGTAAGGTAAATTTTATTCCGAAACAGCTGATTCAATTTTATTAAAGAGTAAAAATGCCAAAGTGCAAAATCAAAAACTGTCAGTCATTTATTTGAAAATTATGCGGAGCAGATCGAATTTATTACTGGTAAGTACTTTAAATTGATGTACAGAGGAGCAGGAGAACAGCTGATGTTATATTACCGAGATGGATAGTTCGTTACTTGGTAGAATGATAGTCTGTAAATTTTACAAAAACAAAATACATTTAAAAAACTACCGAATAACAACTAACGAATTAACAATGCTGGTCTGAATACCCCTATTATATTATAGGTCATAGAGCAGTGGCGGATCCAGAGACGTTTCTTCGTTTATCAATTCTAATTTTTAGGTAAACAAAGTGGTTATAATCGAAAAGTCAACCATACGCATGCATTACATAGTGGCTTATTTTATTAAAAAAATCAAACAGAAAAGTCCTTTTACATTGCGTGTTTCATAACGCAAAACGGTAACTTCGTAACAAATTGAAGGACAGCATCGTGCCTCTCTACCCATCCTGTTTTACACAACTGGACAGTTTTTTCACCAAGTATCATTGCTAATACAGTCACACGTTTTGGAAATGAGTTCTTGAAGAATTTGTCGACTTCTCATATGGCACTGGCAAGGTTTTCGATTAATCGTACTTTCACTGACTTTGAACTACTGTTGTTGATTTTGTGCGAGAAACATGGAGTCATGACAGCATTTTTTGTTTCTGCCATTAGCGTTTGTATTATATTTGTGTGCTTAGCCACTCTCAATTAATAATGCCATACCGCGAATATATTTTTATTTTATGATTTTTTATATTTTTGAAAACATTTGTTCCCTTTCTATAGCGCGTATTATTATTTTAATACATTTCCAGAGGCAACTTCAATTTTTAAAATTTAACAGAACAATTATAGAAAAAAACCTCAATTCTTTGAATATTTTGATAAAACAACCAAACTGAAAATATCACAAATATTAATATATATTAATATTATATATATATATATATTTACACCCCTATTCTGTGCTTTTGACAAATTAATAAAATATTGACAATTAACTCAAATACATATTTATCAAGCGAGAAATATTTTGGTATTCGTGGAAATCTTGATAAAAGTAAAAGTTTCAATTCGTAAAGCTTTTCCCCACTCGTGTGGTGAACAAAATAATGTACATAGAAAACAGCTGATTTCTATTCAAATTATTCGTTAAAATACGACCGTGCTACGCACGAGCAGCTGGAGGCATATGTTTTATTTTGCTAAGCACACCCAGAAATGGGTACGGGGAAAAATTGCCAAAAAACGCCAAAGAAAACGCCTGATGAAGGAGTTATGGCAACAGCAGGCAGATCAACTTAATTCGTGCAGAGGACCAATAGGAAGTGCTTCAAAATGGAAAGAGGTAACATTTTAGTTTTTGTTGATACAAATTTCGTTTATTTATTATATTGTGTTAATTTGTAGACGTTAGGCGTTTAGAAAAGCCAACTGCTTACTCGTTCAAGGCGGCTGAAAATGAACCAAAGGCTCACAGATGGAGGTTCAAGTTGTAAGCCGATGACGGACTTTGAAGAAATGGCTTTGTCTACATTCGGTTTGGCTGCTGTAGATGGGATACAAAATGTACAAAGCCTTGGTTTAACGCCAATTGAGCAAACGGATGAATGCGCAATTTCATCACCCACGGGTAGTCCTCTACAATTATGCAGTCAGGTAGAAGCAACCCCAAATCCCGAACACCATCCAACAAGTCCATCGACACCATCTACGTATCTTAGTTTGGAAAACCAGGTATATTAAGTTTGTCACGATGTTTGTAACACCCAGAAGGAAGCGTCGGAGACCCTATGAAGTGTATATATGTATAATTCCCTAAGTTATCGTCGCATATAAAGCTCTCTTGTGCTATCTCGGATGCAAAACTTGATATCGCTGACACCATAGGCGCACTTTTAGCAGTTTTGGTAGTTTTTGTGTGTAGTAATATGGTTATAATCTCACTTTACCTATTGTGACGCTGGCGTAAGTGCTGCCAAAGTAATCTGTCATGTGCAAATTTTGTGATAAACATAGCTGGAAGAGTTTAGGAGATACTTATATGCATTTACATTACGTTTTCGATTAATCGGGTTTATTCCTATGTTTTCCACATTAACTCAAATATCTATAGTATATCTCACGTATATATGATTTTAATATAATTAAGGAGAGGCGAATGAAATTATAATATGTATTTAATAATATTAAGTCCATACACATAATATAAAGATTTTCGAACTTATAGATGACTTTATATTGGATATATCCTCCAATATTTGGGCCAACTCAATGAAAATTGCAGAACATGTTTTATTCATAACAATGTATTTTTGCGCATAAAATAAATAAAATTAGTGATTGTACCTTAATGAAACCTGAAATGTTAGTAGTATGTGGGATGAGCAAAAATAGATAAAATCTGATCGATACTACCTCCTACTCAAATATATTCAATATAAAATGTTCGGCTGCACTTGTAATTAGCCCTTATTGCATTATTATATCCAATCATGCATTTTTATTCATTTTCATTCATGAAGTCACTTTAAATAATTTTGTCCAGTTTTTGAGACCAAATGCTCCTATCGCGCAAATTCTTATGTGGATGGCCTGCTTTACGCTCTATCTTTCAGTGGTTGTCGAATCACTTCAAAACAACGTCACATAAGGTCATGGCGGTAACGAAATGAAATAAATAAAATACAATGAATGTTTTTAGGGTCTAATATAATTATTTTTGTCGTACAATACCATTATACAATAAAACAGCAAGCACGAAAGTACTTGTTTGAACAAAGAATGAAAAGCATTCACTAAATTTAACCATACCATAGTTCTCAATGGCCGTCTTTAGTTTCGTGCTCACATACACAGTCGCAGTTCCTTTTATTCCGACCACTAGCCTTCGGTGGTTATTGTTGGTCGCGAGCAAGTGTTTTTGATAGGTACAAATAATTCAAAGAGGGTCGAGAAAGCGTTGATGACGAATCAAGTTCAGGACGGCCCTCAGCATTAACTAATGATCAACGCGAAAAACAGCGTCGCGTCAACGTCTATGAAACAATGATTTCCGACTACCAGGATGTCATGAAACTTATTATTATATAATACTCATATATGCTTATGTCCCGGAAGCAAACGATCAATAGGCCGAATATCGTAAAATAAGGTAAGCCGAAGCCGAAAAAAACACTTCAAGGTAGAACAAAAATCTATGATATATTGAGAATTTTCTTCAATTAACGAGAAGTGGCCCGCCGAACTGTCAAGGAATAATATTAGAGTGTTATACGTCGTTAGCGCTAAGGTATTCGTAAAAAGAGGTCAGAATTATAGGTCAACCATGCACCACGACAATGCACCGTCACATACCGAATTGATTCTTCGTGAGTTTTATTTATTTTTGACTAATATCCAAATATTTTAAAATTAACAGTTTTACTTTTCTTATCATGTTCCACGAAAATTTCTCTAATTAGCTCCCAAATATAGTCTCTATCATAATTTCTGTATACCGACCTTGATAACATCTCCCAAGTTCCATTATATCTTGATAGGAGTGTTCCGATTTTATCTTTAAATTTATCTAAATGAGAACGTAACATGTGCATCTTCAGAGACATTCTACATCTGATGATGAATAAATTCTAACTGAACTCTCCGCAAAAATCTCAACGGAAATACTGGACAGTATGAGGCAGTATATTAGCTTAACATTAGTACCGAATGTTATAACACTACGTTGACTGACTTTTTTCCGAAATTTGATGAAACCGACGAGAAGGCTCTCTATTTTTAACAAGACGGTGCGCTGAGTCAAATCTCAAGTCTAAACATGTACACATTTCGTGTAAAGATTGACGACTCGTTAATTTCGAAATGGCACATTAAACAACTTAACGTCTCTAGATTATTTGCTCTTGTGAGTATGTTTAATCAAAAAAACCAGCACTATAACCGTAATTGACATAAACGGGAGATACATATGTAAACGGAGTCGTGATGGTCGATATTTTGTTCAAATCATAAAATCAGCTGATAATTCAAAGCGTTTCAAATATTGTGTTTGAATAAAATGGAAACGGTAAGTAAATTCAATGCAATAAGTTATTTGCTTATTTATTTATATTCATAACTAAATTGATTATTTAATATAAAAAGCGATTACGCACAAGTGGAACATTCCGTTGGTCAGAAAGAGAAACAAAAGACCTATGTACATATAAATATAGTGGAACTTATACAAGATAATCCAGACCAATTAGAGGTAAAATTCTTATATTTATGTGTTATTGCCTCATTTTGCGTTTCATTCATTTTCAGAAACCAACAGCCCAAAGATTTTACACAAAATAGCCGAAAACATTCCAATTTTATAAAACATCAAATGGGATATTATGAGGACTAAAATGAGGCGTTTAAAAACGAATTTGTTATCTGCGCTCAAGTAGAAAAGCCAGCCGGTGCAGGTCTACTTGAAAGTGGCGAGAATACATAAAAAAGGATATCCTTTTTATGAAATTATGATAAATTGTTTTTTTTCCAATTCGACTTTTTCTAAATATTTTGGTTTTTACTTATAGTAACTAACTGAAAGGTCCACCTAATTTTTTTTACTTTTTCAGTATTGACAATTTTTTTGAAATAAAATAATGTACATATGTTACTTTTTATAAGAATATGTAAAGAAATCGAATTTTAAAAAATGTAAATAAGTAACAGATTTTTAAATTAACATATTTATTGATTATTTGCATTTATCAATAGTTCAAAGACTTACTACTAACTTGGTACAGACTCGAACACGATGCTCCGATTCATCAAGTTGGTAATCGATGTAATCATCTTGTTGGAGTATAAAGGTGTGTAACAATGCACAACAAAGAATCCATTTGTTAACTTTCCCCATACCATTTGCATTTTTGATTTGGAGCCTTAAGCCGTTTAAATTACCAAATCTTTCTTCTAAATTCCAAAACAGTGTTCAATTCGAATTCTATATCGACTAAATACTTTGTTAAAAAAAATTCCTTTCTCTCTGTTCATCTTGTCCAAAAATATATCTGCTTCATTCGATAATTCGCAATTGTTAAAAATACGTGGAGGAAAGCCTAAAACCAAGTGTCTTATTTGCAATCTATGATCGCACACGCCTCGTGCCTTAACGGAGTTGATGTGCATTCGTGAAAGTACACTTCTGGATCTTTTGACGGGTTTTCGCCAATGGAATTTCGGCACCATCCACGTATTGTACGCAGTTCAGCAACTCACTCCAAATTTCTGAAATAAGCATTTTGCTGCTTCTGCATTTGGCCAAAGTAAATACTGGTCCTTATATTTCAAATGCGCATTGAAGATGTGTTCAGTAAAATTCTAAAAAAAAAAACAAAAAACATATTAATGTATATTGCGTAAAACTGACGAATTCCGACCTGAATGATACCACCATCACTGATTCCAGATAAGTCAGTAATCTTTGACTGAGTAGCTTCTTTCCGCTAGAACCTAAGCGATACAACACAACTGCTAGTAGTTAGAAATAGTTTGCACGATCGTTTGGTTGAAGAGATCGTCTCCCTTTATAAGACCCAAATAGCATCGAAAGATTTCCGGGTGTCACGTGTGATCTTCTTGAATCTGCTCTCCTCAAGTTCGCATAAAATTTCTTTTAAAAAGACCCTGCATTTCGGTGCACCATTTTAATTAATAGTATGATGTACCTGCATTCTTCACCTAAATCCAATATATGCATTAGGTCCTCAAATCTTCCTCATTTTTACCCTCTTCTGCAAAACAAAAAATTTAATCGTTTAAAATAAAAATCATATATAATATATATATATATAAATATATATAAAAGTCTTCGCAAAAGAATTCAATAAGCATTAAATCATTGAATGCTGCTATTTCTAATACCTTTAAAAGCCTTTTCTGCTCACTAATTCTCGGCATTTTCATATACACCCCTATTCTGTGCACTTGACAATTTCAACATATTTATAATTTGTCAAAATTTGAAATTTATCAAGCATTTGGTATTTTGTGTCTGAAATAAAAAGCTCGTTTCTTTATAAGTTGTTAAGATGTCAAATGCTCTTCACAGTGCTCGTTATGAATTAAATACATACATATCTGTTTGTGCATCTTGTTGTGAAAATGGAAGATATGTTATTATTGTTAAACGAAGATGAAAATTGTGAGAATAGAAATCGCGCGCGGCATTTGAAATGTTTACGCGACGATAGCAATCCATTTGCTTTGAGCGAAAATACCTTTATAGAATAAATTTGCCGTTGCCTGATTGATGAACTAGCCCCACACGATACAGAAACGTCACTACCTTTAACTGTAAGGGTTCTAGTAGCTTTGAACTTCTTTGGACACGGCTCATACCAGAAATGTGTAGGTAACAACGTCAACTTGCCCATGAGTCAGTCGTCCCTTTCGAGAAGTGTGCGAGCTGTAGCAAAACTTATTGTGAAGGTGAAGGGAGGAGAAATAAAGTTTCCCAGTTCAACAGAGGAAGAAATTTTAATATAAACGGGGCAAGTATTAATGCTATACAAGTAATAATATACTAATTTAAGCTAATTTATTTGAAATATAATCCAGATTTTTTAGAAAATATAACTAAATATAAATATAAATACAGAAATAAAATATATACATATGTATATATAAAGCATCATAGGAGCAATTGGCTGCACGCATATTACTATCATTGCTCCACCAAATAATGTCGAACGTGTTCTTAATTTATATTTAAATAGAAAAGGATTCCACAGTTTCAATGTTGAAGCAGTAAGTTTTGTTGCTGCATGCACATACATAGATACATATACGCCAATGCAATTTTTGAATGTATCGTTTTTTACGTTTGCTATCACCGTTTATGTTTTACATTTGTAAATGCCAAATTTCCGGGTGCAACTCATGACTCTGGAATTTGGGCAACTTCTGACCTACTAATATGCTAATACGTCTGAGCAACAACGGAGAGAATCTTGGGTTCTTGGCGATCAAGATTATCCTCTATAACCGTGGCTTTTAACACCAGTAAACACATAAAGAGCAAAAATACAACAAATTGCATGGTTCTGCAAGAAACTGCATAGAGAGAGCATTTGGTGATGATGTTTGTTGAAGCATCGAGTTCTACATTATTCACACGAAACTTCCGCTTTGTTTGTTAGTACTTGCGTTATATTGCATAAATAATGACGAAAGCAGGCATTACGTTGAACGAAATAGATGACGTGGTTGCAGAAGACTTTGATTCTCCAATTAATGATTATAACTCTTCACAGTACATGCGCAAAGGTGAAAGAACAAGATCAAGATATATGTATGTATATCAACTCTTTAGTTATATACATATGTATATACAGAAGCCAATCCATATATGTACATATCACAATTCGACTTTCGAAATACACTACTTACTCGCATTATTTGTTTATTTATTTATCCTTTTTGTTAAAAGAAAACAAATTAAAATTTGCATTCCATTTCTTTATTCTATTATAAAACAAAACCAAACTCATTAAATTCAATAAATATTAATTAAATAAAAATATTGCACATACGTTATTTTAATTTTAATTAAGCTTTAGAAATTATTTTACATTATTAGTAAACGATTTTATTAGTTCGGTTATAGAATTAGTTAGGCCTTGAATGACCTACATCATTTCATGATGCTCCCGTCGCCTCTCCTCCTCAGCAGCATTCCTTTTTGGTATATCAGCTATCAAAGTGCTGATAAGCTTATTTCGTGCACTTCGTGATAGCACCGAAGTTGAAGCATCCTTAAAAGAAAAAACGTAATAAGAATTTGCAAGAAAAATATATATATTTTGTAATTATATCATAATGAAAACTTACCTGGTTTTCCAAGCTAAGATACGTAGATGGTGTCGATGGACTTGCTGGATGCTGTTCGGGATTTGGGGTCATTTCTACCTGACTGCATAATTGTAGAGGACTACCCGTGGGTGATGAAATTGCGCATTCATCCGTTTGCTCAAAGTCCGTCATCGGCTTGGAACTTGGACCGCCACCTGTGAGCCTTTGGTTCATTTTCAACCGCCTTTAACGAGTGCGCAGTTGGCTTTTCTAAACGCCTAACGTATACAAATTAACACAATATAATAATTAAACGAATATTTGTATCAAAATAGACTAAAATGTTACCTCTTTCCATTTTGAAGCACTTCGTATTGGTCCTCTGCACGAATTAAGTCGATCTGCCAGCTGTTGCATAACTCCTTCATCAGTTGAGGCGTTTTTGCAATTTTTCCCCGTACCCATTTCTGGGTGTGCTTAGCAAAATAAAACATATGCCTCTAACTGCTCGTGCGTAGCTCGGTCGTATTTTGGTTTACTATCAAATAAAATTTAAATTATAAATTTTGTTAATAATTAAAATTTGAATACTTACGTTGCAGAACAGTCCATTTTAATGAATAATTTGAATCGAAATCAGTTGTTTTCTATTTACATTATTTTGTTCACCACACGTGTGGGGAAAAACTTTACGAATTGAAGCTTTTACTTTTATCACGATTGCCACGAATACCAAAATATTTCTCGCTTGATAAATATGAGTTAATTCTCAATATTTTATTAATTTGTCAAAAGCCCAGAATAGGGGTGTTAGAATAACAACTAATAACAGCTGAGTTATAGTAATATTACCACAGAGCGCTTACTTAACTCATGTTGCCATTTAACTGCTTTGCTATTTTTTATATAAATGCCACATTAAATGAGTACCATGAAATCTAACGATTTAGACTCTTGTATGATCGATCAACCAAATGTTACGGAGTGCTTGGTACCACTACAAATACTTCTTGGTTAAAAATTTCTGTGAAAAATATTAAAACATCATCCATTATTGATTTGTGAAAAGAAATAGCAGATCTCGTAAATAGCTGTATTTGGGATAATGACATACGTGGTCATAACGCTTATATCGTAATTTGGCATGATGACATACGGGAACGAGTATATAAACGTATTCTTTCGTTCGAAATGTCATTCGAATACCAACTACCTACCGTTACGAACAAATTAATGAAAATGTGAGTCAATTTTTATACTCTTGCAACCAGTTGCTACAGAGCATTATAGTTTTGTTCACCTGTCGGTTGTACGTATCACCTAAAACTAATCGAGATAGATATAGGGTTATATATATGTACATATATAAATGATCAGGATGACGAGAAAAGTTGAAATCCGTGTGACTGTCTGTCTGTCCATCCGTTTGTCCGGACAAGCTGTAACTTGAGTAAAAATTGAGATTTCTTGATGAAACACCTAGTTACCACCAGGTTACTTAGTACAAAAAGTTCGATTTCGCATATGGGCATAATCGAACCACTGCTACGCCTACAAAACGCCATTAACCAAAATCTTAAAAATGCCATAATTAAGCACTAAACTAGATAGCAAATTGTAATTTGGCACAGGGGAACGCAGTGGATAAAAAATTTTGAAAAGTGGGCGTGACACCGCCTTCTAAAAAGTTTAATGTAAATATCTCCTAAACCACTTAAACGACAACAACCAAATTTTTCTACTGACATACGGATAACCCCGCTCTAACGGTACTATTCAAAACTACTAAAAACGCAATAAATCAATAACTAAGTCAAAGACATTAAATTTTACCTCCGAGAAGGTATGAGAAGGCTTTATGAGAGTCGGTTTGAAAATTGGACAATGGGTGTAGCACCCCACTTTTAGTGAAACCGCCGACCGATTTCGACTAAATTTAGTACGTTATATTTGTATAATATTCTTTTGTCACAGTGTTAAATGGACGAAAATTAATATTTTTTTATTATTTTATAATTGTACCTAGTATATAAAGATAAAATACTAACAAATAAACATTTTCTGATTAATTAGGGCATAAAACATATACATAAAAGCTAAATGTCAAGAAATACTTTTGTTGCTACATTTGTCTTACTATCGGAAGGATTGCTGCGTTTAAACCGGATTTCTCGCCCAACAGTTACGATGAATCTGGAAGGCTCCTCATTAACGTGCTGTTTAAGCCTCAGTTCGTGAGACTTTGTAATTTTGGAGATTTCATTTACTAATGAATGCACGCCAAGATCATGATGCAGGTCAGGAGATCAACGTACCAGGGAGCATTAACAAAAGTCCTTAGTACCTTACTTTGAAAGCGCTGAATGCTGGCAACACAGCGTTGACTTCAGCAACCCCATAAGCTCCGTAGGCCCAAACTGACTTTAGAATTTGATTGCATACTAACAGCTTGTTTTGGATTGATAGAGTGGATTTCCAAAGGTAAAGTTTAGCAAATTTCATATCAAGCTCACTTTTTTTGACATGCTTTTTCCAGCGTAGCTTAACATCTAAGGTGATACCTAGGTAATTGGCATTGTTATGATGTGGTATACGAGTATTATTCATATAAATCGGACGATACGCCACTTAGATGCCCACTTACACCCCTATTCTGTGCATTTGACAAATTAATAAAATATTGACAATTAACTCAAATATTTATCAAGCGAGAAATATTTTGGTATTCGTGGCAATCTTGATAAAAGTAAAAGCTTCAATTCGTAAAGCTTTTCCCCACACGTGTGGTGAACAAAATAATGTAAACAACTGATTTCTATTCAAATTATATTGATAGCAATATGCGTGCAGTCAATTGCTCCTATATTTTTATTCCAAATTTTCTAAAAAATCTGGAATATTTTTTAAATAAATTTGCTTAAATTAGTATATTATGAATACTTGCCCCGTTTTTACAAAATTTTCTTCCCCTCTGTTGAACTGGGAAACTTTATTTCTCCTCCCTTCACCTTCACAATAAGTTTTGCTACAGCCCGCACACTTCTCGAAATGGACGACTGATTCATGGGCACGTCAATTCGCCTTGTTACCTACACATTTCTGGTATGAGCCGTGTCCAAAGAAGCTCAAAGCTGCTAGAAAACTTACAGCTAAAGGTAGTGACGTTTCTGTATCGTGTGGGGCTAGTTCATCAATCAGGCAACGGCAAATTTCACGAGTTAATCGAAAATTTTGCGCAAAGGTATTCTCACACAAAGAAAACGGATTGCTTTCCTCGCGTAAACATTTTAAATGTCACGCGCGATTCCTATTCTCACAATTTTCATCTTTGTTTAACAATAATAACTAGGGCAACCCAAAAATTGCATTTGCAAGTTGTTTGTCGTGATCGCAATTCTAATGCCGGTTAATTAGAAATACGTTTTGTAAATTTCTCTTTATTTTAAACTAAACTTGTTGTTGAAATTTTTTGCAATTTTAGCAATAAATGCAATATTTTGCAAAAATGACTTTTTAGTGTCAATTTTGCAAATAAATGCAATTTTATGCAAAAATGCAATTTCAAGTAGCCATTTTCATAATTTCGATTACATTTGAAAAATTATCGATACACAAATTATCATATGTCACATCTCTGTGAACAGATGTTTTGAAGTTTACTATATCTAACATAAAGTTATATAGCGTGGCCGGGCATGTTACTAATTTTTAGTTGCAGAATCGAGTGAGGTAAATTTATTCAATTTCAATTAAACAGAGTGATTTATTTATTTTATTCTATAATTTAGATAATGCCGAAAGAAAACAGCCAAAAACGGACAAATTAGCTTCTTATGTCGCGAAATATCCTATTTTTAAAACTGATGGCGTCGTATTGTTTTGCAAAGCTGGCAACAAGTCTGTGTCGTCAGAAATATTATACTCTTTGCAATCGCATGTTGCAAGTTTGGCACATAGTGAAACGGAAAAAAAATCATCAACAAGTACGCAGCCATTATTAACTCAAACCACAAGTTCCAATCAAAATCAGTTCGCGCAAGATTTATGCAAAGCATTAGTTGCATCGGACATTCCACTTTATAAATTAAGGAATGAAAGCCTAAAAAGTTTTTTTTTGGAAAATATGTAGATTTAACTATTCCTTCTGAAACCTCCATGCGTTGAATAGTTGGTGAAATTTACAACGAAACTCTTGAAACCATAAGAATGCAAATAAAAAACAAATATTTGTGGATATCGATTGACGAGACAACCGACTCGTCTGGGAGATACATTGCTAACGTCGTCTGTGGCATATTGGATACGGATCCCGAAGAGGCCAAAAACATTTTTTGGTGCATAGTTAGCAGAGTTAGAGAAACCCGATCACGCTGCTATTGCTAGATGTTTTGACGATGCAATTAAATTGTTGGACCCAAAATTTGACAAAACTCGTATTCTTTTATTTCTCACAGACGCTGCGCCGTATATGGTTAAAGCCGCGACTGCTTTGAAGATTTTCTATCCAAAGATGACGCATTTAACATGTCTCATTCATGGCCTCCACAGAGTATGCGAAAAGATTCGCGAGAGCAGTCCAAAAGTCGACCAATTAATCTCTAGCGTAAAAAAAATTTTGTTAAGGCGCCAAAAAGAGTACATATTTTCAAAGCCACTGAGCCAAGGCTCGAATTGCCTCCACAGCCTATTATCACTCGATGGGGTACTTGGCTGGAGGCAGCTTTTTATTATGCGAAAAATTTCGAAAAAATTAAACGCATACTTTTGTTGCTCGATAAAACTGAATCAAAATTTATAAAAATTGCCATTGATATTCTAAACGATGATGACGTCCGCCTCAACTTAATTTCTATCTCAAGTAATTTCGGGTTTATACTCAAATCAATTAAAACTTTGGAATCAAACGGATTAGCTCTGCATACTCAACTTAGTGTAATATTGGAGGCCAAAGAATTACTTCAACAAAGTGGTAACGATATTATAGTACGAAAATTTAAATCGATTTTAACAAAAAACAAAGATTTTCCAATAATAAAAGAAATATCGAATCAAATTTCTGGAGAGAAGATTGGTGCTACGTTAAATTACGACATTGCAGAAATTTGCGCTTTTAGATTCGCACCCCGGACTTCAGTTGAAGTAGAAAGATTGTTTTCGATAAATAAATCTATTTTTCGCGACAATTGGCAAAGTTTTTTATTAAGTAATTTAATGCAAATGCTTGTGATTTATTGAAACAATAAGTCAAAAAATTAAAATACTTCTATTTCATTTTTAAATTCACAAGAAAAATCTGTGGTACTATGAATAAGTACTTTTTTAAGTTTATTTTTCTTTTTTACAACAAGAGAAACCTTTGGTACTATGAATACGTACTCTTTTAAGTTTTTTGTCTCTTTTATATACATATTATAAAAATAAAATTTGCATAAAACAATTTTGTAAGGTTTTTTCAAAGTGCAATTTTAAGTGCAAAAAACGCAATTTTTGGAGCAATTTTATTGCGCCAAAAATGAAGTTTTTAGTGCAATTTTTGGGTTGCCCTGATAATAACATATCTTCCATTTTCACAACAAGATGCACAATCAGATATGTATGTATTTAATTCATAACGAGCACTGTCAAGAGCATTTGACATCTTAACAACTTATAAAGAAACGAGCTTTTTATTTCAGACACAGAATACGAAATGCTTGATAAATTTCAAATTTTGACAAATTACAAATATGTTGAATTTGTCAAGTGCACAGAATAGGGGTGTTAGTGCAATGACTGCTGTCTGCACTCGTCGAATAGATACTGAAGTGGACTCTCCAGCTGCTACAAAGGTGTGTCATCCGCAAATGTCGCGGCTCTTATAACTTAGGTCTGATGGGAGGTCAATGGTAAAAAGCAAATAAAGCATTCGCCCAACACGCTTCCCTGGGGAACATCTGCTTCTATCGGTTGCAAGCTTGAGTATGTATCCTCTTTTTTAAAGAGGGAGTGTGTATCTTATAAGAAGGAGGCAAATATTTCGCAATATTGTTTGGGTAGCATGTACAGGGTTTGTCCGGAAAAAAATAGGACTGATTTTCTTCCGCCGCAACTGTAATTCGGAGCGTGTGCGCGCAGACTGGATTCGGTAGAGGGTATTTATAGCTATCGATCGTGTTTCCGTGAGTGGTGCAAGCAAAAAATGCATCGTTCGTTAGAGTAGAGGTACTCGATTAAATTCTGAGTGAAACTCGGTAAATCTGCCACAGAGACCTTTGATATGCTCAAGCAGGCTTACTCAGATGTTGCTTTAGCAAGAAGTGTTGTTGTATTTCGGTGGCGCAGGCCTTTTTGAAGGGCCGGAAGGAGGTCGCTGATAAATGAGCAAATCCAAAGAGAAAGCGATGCTCATTGTCTTTTTTGGCATGAAAGGCATCGTCCAACATAAATTTGTTCCTCCTGGACAAACCGTCAATGCCAAGTTTTACGTGGAAGTCTTCAAGAGACTTATACGAAGACATAGCAGCTGTGTTGCAGCACGACAATGCATGAGGTGTTTACGATCGATTATTGCTTTGAGCCTATTTATGAGGACGTTCTCAAATAAAGGCCAATAAAGTTTGCAGCAGCAATATTGGCCTATATGATGCAACATCGTGTACTTGTTTACCCGGCTTAGGTCACATTATGATTTCAGATATTTTCCGAAGCGATGGAACGTATCTTAGATACTTTTTTGAATCAGATTTTTTTTCGATAAGATTTTTAATTTCTTTACTTGTAACAGGAGAATTGCTGATGTGTGAATTCAACCAACTATTTAACTTAGGTTCACGCGAGTTTTTGGTGTACTCTTCCACGCAGCGTTTTGAAATATTCAACCTCAGAGTCCAAGTCAGCACCTGTCGATATGTGCTCAAGCTTTGGGTCGACTTTATTCAATATAATTTTAACTTTAATTTTACATAATGTTGGCTTGGCAGCCGTAATTATTTGCTTTTCATAGAGTGTTAATAACACTGGTGAATATTCAGAGCTTAGGTCTGAACTATCTTTAATACTTATATTGATTTTCGGTTTTTTTGATTATAAAGAAGTCAAGAAGGTCTGACGATTTCTGTCTATCTGCAAGCCAATAGTGGGTCTACCTGTAGAAACAAAATTGCATCCAACTGCTTGTATCTCTTTGAGTAGTTCTTGACCTTTGGTTGTAGTTAAAAGATATCACTAATGAATGTATTTTGCGTCACCACCGATGATGTACCTTCCGCTATATTTTTTTGAAAAATTCATATACGTATTTGTTTTTATGTTATGCCTAGGTGGACTATACAGAGCAATAAGATACATGGATGATTGTGCATTTTAACTGAAACTGTTGTAGCTTGAATTTCTTCCTTCTTAATTGGATCTTCATCGCAGTGTTCAATATTGCTTTTGATTAATATCGCGCTCCTTCCTCGTGCTGAGTTTGCCGGGTGTGGTGTGTGATATAATTCATAAATTCGTAAAATGCATTTCCGCCAATAGACATACACACAGTAAACCAATAAAGTTTACATAACCTAGTTCTATTAAATTACGGCACGTTTACTTGTCTTAAAATGAATAAACTTTGGGGTTTTTTTTCTATACATTTCAAGATAAGTATGTACTCGTATATTTAATGATGATCCAGTTTTTTGGCCTTATCTTGATGAAATTTAATGTTTTCTAATAGTGTTTTCCAAAAAGTTCCAGATATTTTGAATAGGATTAATGTCTAGTGATTGCGAGCCCTATGGGGTTATTTTTATTTCTATAACAACCCTGCACGTACAAGATACAATGTGTATTTTGGGTCCGTATCCTGTTGGAAATTGATTTTGCTGCTATTGAAGGCCGATTAAAAGACACTTTAAATTTCAATTTTTTTCGTAAAATGTTCAGATACATATGCTTATCTATTTTTGAAAAGAACCCAAAAAATAAAACCCCAAACAGAAGGGAATGTGTTGAATAGTGCTGGTTTTCATAGACGAATTGCACGTCGTAAGCCATACATAAGATTATTAAAAAGAAAAGGTCGGCGTTTGCTAAACAATACGAGGTATGACAATTAAGTAATGAGACTGATTCCATAAAAGTCGTATATTTGAAAATTATTTTACAACTCTGCCATCCCCTTCAAAGAAGTCCCCTTGGGCAGCTATACAGCGATTCCAGCGCGTTTTCCATGCTTCGTAACATTTCTGGAACGCTTTGACTGGGATGTCCGCGAGTACCCTTGTCACGGCCGTCTGGATGTCCGTAATCGACTCAAAATGGGTTCCTTTGACTACCGATTTTGTTTTAGGAAACAAAAAAGTCACAGGGTGACATGTCGGGCGAATAAGGCGGCTGTTGCAACACGGCGATCCCTTTAGAGGCCAAATACTGGAACACGCTGAGGGCGGTGTGGCACGGCGCGTTGTCGTGATGAAGGATCCAGTTACGAGCGATGTCTGGGCGCACCCTGTTGACTCGTTTTCGCAATCTTTCGAGTACTTGGCAATATTAGACTTGATTCACAGTTTTCCCCGGTGGAACGAATTTTTTGTGGACGATTCCATGGCTATCAAAAAAGGCAATAATCATCGTTTTCACCTTCGACTTGCCCATGCGAGCTTTTTCCGGCGGGGGGCGCGCGGAGACAACCATTGTGAGCTTTGGCGTTTCACGACTAAGAGCACTATCACCATACACTCTTACAATTTTAGAGTACGTTTCCGAAGCTGTTTCGCCCAATCTGGCGCAAAATTTTATTGCGGCGCGTTGCTCTTGATTTCGTTTTTCCATTTTCGTGACGAGCACTACAAACACACGTCTACTCAACTTGACGCAGCGGACGAACTAAACAAGCTGGAGCGATGGTACATATATCAATGAAGAGGGGAGGGATGACGGAAAAAGAGAAAGGGAATTTCAAGGTCACAGGTTTATCACAAGCGCGGCAATAAAATCAGTCTCATTACTTAATTGTCATACTTCGTATTTAGACAAACCGTATTGGGTTTGAAGGGGGCCGTCACCCGGGGCGCAACGTCTTGCGGGCGGCAAAACCATCTTCGCTGTTTTTTAATATTCAGAAAAATACTTCAACAATTTTTTTACAAAATTTATTATAAAAGATAACACTCACAATGCAATAATCTGAATAAGAATGAATAATATTATTTTTTACTCGAATACTCTTCAGTCTTTGAATTTGTCTTATATCTTTCTTAAAAATTGTGATAGAACTTAAAGATGCACTTTTCTACCTTTGATCGCTGCAAAATCACATATCATGTCATTGTAATTTAAAGTTGAAGCAGTTTCACATTCTATTGAGAGAATCGCAAGATTGGACAGTCTAGTCTGACATATGGTCGATCTCAAGTAAGATTTAATTTAAGTTTGATCGATCAATTTAAGTTTGCTTAAAGATCTTTCACAAGATGCAACTGATACGGATATAGTCAGTATTTGCGTGGCTTATAGTTCCTAAATTTTATATACTTAATATCGAATATATTTTGTAAAAATTCACTTTTGTTCGAACCACCTCATGAAACTTGTAGGTAGGTATATAAAGGGGGCGGCAGAACATCCTTGGTTCCGGGCGCCCGAAATTGTAGCTACGCCACTGGATTTGGGGGCGTATGGTTGCATCTGGATTTGAACATTTAGACTTTATTAGCGAAAAAGAAATTAATAAACACATGTATCTGAACATTTTTACAAAATAATTTAAATTTTAAGTGTGGTTAAATCGGCTCTCATAGCGTGCACTTCTATTTACAACAAGATATCGATGCAAAACACACGTCTTATCTTGTACGTGAATGGTTGGGTGGGTGGGTCAAAATATCCAGAAATAATACTAAAAATCGAGTGGGGAGCATGCGTCGACGTCTAGAAACAATAATAGCAACAAAATGTGGGCCAAATACCGCTAAAACTATTGTAATTACTTTTGATTTATATAAATAAACATTGGTGTACGTAAACTTTTTTGATATGAATTAGGCGCATTTTAAGCGTTAGCATTAATTTTGTTTATTTGTGTAAACAATTTTTTTTTTGATATGATATATTTAAGTTAAATGTACATACATATCTTGAAATATATATATATATATAAACCACAAAGTTTATTCATTTTAAAACAAATAAGCGTGTAGAATGACTTTTAATTCGTTTTTACTTTTGGAGAGTTTGTTTTTCACTGTAGTATCTGTATTAACTGTAGTCACAACAGCCCGCTTGGTTTTGTGCACATAACGGTACATTAGTTTAAACAATGCAACAACTACCAAAGAAAATAACTGTTTATGACGCGTAAAAATTATAGCACAAATTGGCATAATTATGTTTAGTTGCTGTTTAACCGCCAATAAAGCATCAGCTAGTGTTTTGAAAAATTATCGTATAATTTTCTAAACATAATCGCGATATTTATTTTGAAAAAACAAAAATTTCTACAAAAATGGGTCGAGGAAAACTGCTCAATGACACAGAGGTAAAAATTGCTCTTAATCTTCGAGCAGAGGATAAAAAAGTAGCAGAAATCGCGAAATTTTTAAATAGAAGTCGTAAAGCGGTTATGAATTTATTAAAAGATCCTGAAAATTACGGAAAAGCGCGTAGTAGCGGGCGGCCAAAAGCGATAACACCTCGGCAAAAAAGATCAATTTTGCGTGTTGCATCGAATTGTCACCTCACAGCCAGACAAATCGCAATAAAAGCTGGTGTAAAAACAAATGTTCGCAATATACAAAGAATTTTGAAAAATTCTGATACCATAAAACGTCGAAAGTTGCTTAGAAAACCACCATTTTCAGCGAAGCCTCGTGAAGCACGATTAAAGTTTGCTGAAAGTCATATAAAATGAAAGAAAAGATGGCGTCGTGTGCTTTTTACAGATGAAAAAAAATTTAATTTAGAAGGTCCAGATGGTTGGTCATACTATTACCACGATTTGAGAAAGGAAAACCTTTTCCTTAGTCGCCGCCAGCATGGAGGAGGAAGTGTTATGATTTGGGCTGGAATAGGCTATCGTGGGAAAACTGAAATAAAATTTGTTCCGTCAAAAATGAACAGCCAAAATTATCTCGCTTTGATTGGTAATGAAGTAGTGAATCGGGGACAACAATTAACAGAGTGTCCCATGATATTCCAGCAAGATAATGCGGCTGTGCATACTGCACGAGTAGTCAAGTCTTTCTTTGAGGAGAAAAATATCAAAATTTTAGAGTGGCCTGCACGTTCACCTGACCTTAATATTATTGAAAATTGTTGGAGATATCTGGCAAGGCACGTTTATGCAGAAAATAAACAATACACTAGCGTTGAGGAACTGAAAAATGCTATTGTGTCAAAATGGGATTCGATTCCGAAAAAATACATTAAAAGATTATTTAAGTCAATTCACAATCGTCTCACTGAAGTTTTAAAAAACCAAGGAGGATCCACACACTATTAAATACCACTTAATATCTAAAAATTTTGCCTACTTATATAATTTTGTGTTTATATGTATTTATAAATGTTCTATCATTTTGTCGTACTACAAGAAGTGATTTTGTTTTATGCTGAATACAAATAAGAGTTTTTTTTAACGTTTCTTTCTTTTTTGTTGCTAACTTTTATTGTAAAAATAAGATATATAATAAAAAAAGTATTTCTGTTTCATTAAAATTAAAAAAAGAAAAAAAATCAAATGTGCTATCTTTTTGTCGAGGACTGTACTCAAAAGCGTTCAGTCGCTGATTAAAGGACTTAAATAAGTTCTCTTGCTCATTTCTTTTTCCAAAATTGGGGATAACGGACTACTTTTAAGTTAGAAACTTCAGAAACCAAAGGAGGGATTTTACTTAACCTGTGTTCATAATGAGTTTGTGGGTCAGAGCATTGGAATCCTCCTCAATTGAATTACCATTCTTCTTATCTCTAAGTTTTTGCAGTTCTTTTACAAAGACACAACCATTGTAGCTTGCAGGATGAGAATCGCCGCAGTTACAAAATTTAGCAGGATCCATCTTAGCTTTGCGACATTTTTTAGCATTACTTTTATTGGCCTTTTATGTTTACTCTCGTAGCTATACCAAGGTATATTTTCATTTGATAAGAATTTTGTTATTTTGAGGTAATAATTTGCATCGAAGACATTTAGTTCATAGGCGCCGTTGCTCAAAAGCTTGATTGAAAAGTTGATACTTATTAGAGCTGTAATAATATGTTATTAAAATCCACATCTTTTACTACGAGTATAATAAGAGACGGGCGGTGGGTTTTAGTATCATTGTTGGTCGCCTGCTCTTTATTTTTATTTTTCGAAGGGCTATTAATTGTTGGAGAAGTATCAGCTTTGCGTAAGTAATTAATATAACGGAATAAATTTTTGCAGTAAGAATTCCCTTAAAGTATGGCACCTTTTGACCGAAATTTGTACAAATCCAACCAAAACTGTTCAAGACCAAATATACCAATTATGTGGACCCCAGTATCAATAGTTTACTTTTGACCGAAAATATCGGTCTATGTGAGATATATAATTGAAATTCAGGTATGTATGTCTGTATGTCAAAAATAGGTCGAAGCCGGCCAATATTTCCCTGAGCTCCCATATACCAAATATAAAGATTTTCTTAATGCTAGATATATCGGCCAATATTTGAATTATCTCTATAAAAAAACGAAAGCGTGTTTTACTCATGGCAGTGTATCTTTGTACCTAAAATAGATAAATTTGAGCGAAAAATTGTCCTAGCCCCCTTATAACCATTGCCGTGATTTTCGAACATCCGGGTGACTTTGCTCAATATGATTGGTGATTGATATCGGGTCGATACTAACCCAACTCCCATATACTACGTATAATGATATCTGTTTTTCTAACAAATTTAATGAAGAAGTTGTCAGTCACTGTATGAGTTATATAGAGTATACGTATGTATTATATATATAAAGTTGCTTAGATTCCGATCCTCTGGTTGACGTTTTACATCTTAAGGTATTTCTCTAGAAGTAATTCTTGCAAGTTGCAAGAGTATAAAATGATCGGTTGCACCAGAACTTGGGCCTTCCTTACATGTTAAAATTAATTTTAGGACGAATTTTAATAAGCTACCCCCTCCAGAGAAAGACATCAAGTTCATAGCAACCTACGCACCATTGGCCAAAAATAATCTGCCGAATTCTGGAAAAGGTGGAAAATAAACTGTGGGAAACAGTGTGCTAGGAAAACAGCTTAATTCTGTGGGGCCACCAGTTAAAGATCCTTAGTTGTGAAGGAACCTAGGAATATAAATCATATGCAATATTTTTTTGAGGAATATTTATTTTTATGATTTTTTTTTAGGTTTTTGCAGATGAAAAGTACCAGGCGAAGAAAAAGCATTCCTTCAACAAAGCATGCAAACAGCGAACTGGTGGAAGGCTCTACAGCAACAAGGTAATCACTGCTGCTAAATAACTTTTTAATGAAGCAGCTTGACTGAAAACTTGTGTAGAAGATATTAAAAATCTTTTTTCCTTTTGAAAACAACCTGAATACGCAAGCAATAGTTAGTAGTAGTGAGATCGGTGACGAGAAAGCAAACTCCTGCCATAGTTTATTACCAGATCCATCTGCGTTCACTCAAAAAATTCCACGGACACCTAAGAAAACAAGTAGAAGTGATGAGATGATGATGATGATGATTGGTATTACTTCAACAAAATTTGAAATCCCTGTCTGATTTCCAAAAAGGCTTAGATTAAAAATTCGACATGTTGCTGTATATACAAGAAAAAATGCTGGAGTAGCATCGCATCCAACAAGACACGCGCAAAATAGATTTGGAGATGAAAAGACTCTGGAACTCGCAGCTTTACGCAAAAAGTTAAATGTTTAGTTAAGTACCTAAATTTTACTATTTATATACATTAAGGTTTTTTTTAAACTATTCATTTTTTTCAATGCCGTCAGGAAATTTCCTTGAAAATATCCTTAAAAAATTTCCTGAAAATTTGACCGCTTAATATTAACATTAAGGATTGGACCAAGGCATGTAAAAATTTTCCATTGAAAATACACCACTACTTATATTTATTAAGTTTTTATTAAATTTTTTTATCTCTAAATTTATATAGCTCAGAGGTATTTTATGGCATCGCACTGACTTTAGACACATATTCTTCAAAATTGTACACTCTACAAAAGTGCTTATTGCAAGAAAGTCGTAACTCACACCGCCGAGGTAGTACGGGACCCTAAACCTGATTTTTCCACGAATTTCGCATAATTTTGTATATATTTCGCAAATGACAAGAGCTGCAGAAAAAATGTTCATGACAAACTTGAACTCGCACCGAAGCTAAACACAGGTCATTCTGAAATATGTATATATAGCACGAATAATTCTTAGGAGATAATTGTGTATTAGAAAATACTTTCCAAATTTCGTAAATCATAGCTTGTCAAATGTGAGTTTTCGCAAGAACTGATTCCGTGTTCAGTTGTATGGAATATGCTATAGTTAAGCGATCTAGAACAATTTCTTCGGAGTTACATTGTTTTAGAAAAATAATTTATACCAACGGAGCTAAATACCCTTCACAGGTGCATTTCTGTTAGTAACTATGTGTTCGGTTTGTATGGAAGCTATATGCTATAGTAATTTCTTCGGAGATTACATTGTTGTATTAGAAAATAATCTATACCAAATTTCGTGTATATATGTATTTTGTCAAATGTGATAGTTTTTCCATACAAGCATTTGATTCTGATCGCCGTTCCGACAAATGAGCAGCTTCTTGAGAGGAAAATGACGTGTGCAAAATTTCGAAACGATATCTTAACAAGTAAGGAAGGGCTAAGTTCGGGTGTCACCGAACATTTTATACTCTCGCATGATAAAGTGATAATCGAGATTTCATTATCCATCGTTTACGTATTTTTTTATTTTGCTGTAAAATTAATTAGATTTGTAGTTCCTGAGGTATGGTTTTTGGTCCATAAGTGGGCGACGCCACGTCCATTTTCAATTTTTAAAAAAGGCTGGGTGCAGCTTCCTTCTGCCATTTCTTCCGTAAAATTTAGTGTTTCTGACGTTTTTTGTTAGTCGGTTAACGCACTTTTAGTGATTTTCAACATAACCTTTGTATGGGAGGTGGGCGTGGTTATTATCCGATTTCTTCCATTTTTGAACTGTATATGGAAATGCCTGAAGGAAACGACTCTATAGAGATTGGTTGACATAGCTATAGTAGTTTCCGAGATATGTTCAAAAAACTTATTAGGAGGCGGGGCCACGCCCACTTTTCCAAAAAAAATTACGTCCAAATATGCCCCTCCCTAATGCGATGCTTTGTGACAAATTTCACTTTAATATCTTTATTTATGGCTTAGTTATGACATTTTATAGGTTTGCGGTTTTCGCCATTTTGTGGGCGTAGCAGTGGGGCGATTTTACCCACCTTCTTATGGAGCCAAGAGATACGTGTACGTGGAGTTTCATCATGATATCTCAATTTTTACTCAAGTTACAGCTTGCACGGACGGACGTACAGACAGACATCCGGATTTCAACTCTACTCGTCACCCTGATCACTTTGGTATACATATATAACCCTATATCTGACTCTTTTAGTTTTAGGACTTACAAACAACCGTTATGTGAACAAAACTATAATACTCTCCTTAGCAACTTTGTTGCGAGAGTATAATAAACGGATCAAAGCATCAGTCTCTGCTTGTGCGTTGTAAAAGCAACTAAGTACACACAGAGCAAGAATAATAACACCAATAACACACAACAAAGCAACGTCGATTTCTGTATGTAAATAAAAACGAAAAATTATTTGAATAAATTTGTTATATGGAAATTTAAAACGCTTTAATCGTTATATGGAAATATTCGCTATAGGGAAATTCGTTATATAAAGATTAATTTACGCTCAAAGTAGACCCAAAACACAGTGTTCTTATAATTGATTCGTAATAAAGAAAATTTCGTTATATAGGAGTTCGTTATAGAGAGTTTCGACTGTATTTTATTAGAGACGTAAGATTTCTAAAATAGTATATATATAAGGCTAACAAATATCAAAATAAAATTTGAATGAAAGATTTCTCACTCAAGAAAAGAAATTTTTATTTAAAGTTATTTTATAAGAAATTTGCAACGACTTTGACAGTTTCACATCCATTGTGACCTAAAAATACGATCAAAAGGAAATTGGAATTTAAAAACTATTGAGACTTGCAACTTGTAAGACAAACCCTGGAAGTTCGAAAAACGTTGTCTTAGCCATATGTGAGCTAAGGAAAGTATGGACACGAATCGACACATTTTTGACACACAGACATACCATTATTAGCAAAATATTGTCTCTGAATTTCAGTTATACATATGTATATCTCACATATTGACCTATATTTGTGGTAAAAAGCCAACTGCAGGTACTGAGGTCCAAATATGCAGTACATAGGAGCTTGAATATGGCATACGCTAATGTATTATTCGTGTAAAGTTTTATCCCCTTGCTTCTCGATTTGGAAAAAAAGAGTCAGATGAAATTTAAAATTGCGTTATATGTGAAGTCCGATTTCGCACTGTGACATAAAATTGTTAGAAAAATATTAGATACCGAGTTTGGTTGAAATCAGTTGAACAGGTCTCGCGATATGTGATTATACTTAAAAATGCACGGTGCCATGCTCATCGTCCAATTTTTACACCGATTCATATAAAGCCCTCTAGGGCGTAAAACTAAATGTCTCTGACGTATTACGTTATTGATTTATCGCGCTTTTAGTAGTTGATAACAGTACCGTTATATCGGAAGTGGCCCGATTCATCCATTTTCACATTGTCGGTAATAGTTCTTATAAGGCTTGTCCGAATTTGGCTATTGTAGCTTTGGTGGTCTAGGAGATATGTATGTACATTAAGCCCATTAGAGTGCGGGGCCACACTCACTTTTTCAAAATTCTCTGTAGCAACATGTTGGTCCATTGCCACACAACGAAACGAAATTAATCTAATAGAAATGACATTAAGGCGGAGCACTTGTGTTTTGAAAATCTTTAAAAAAGTGGAAGTGTCTCTGACTAATAAAATTAATGTATATACTCGTATGTATCTTCCAAAGCAATAAAGCTAAGTATGTCCCCCATATTTGTACATGACAAATTTTTTTTATCCTTCTTACGAATGTATGAAAGTAGACGAAATCGGATGATATCCCCGCCTACCCCCCATATAACGATTTTGTTAAAAACTACTAAATGTACGATGAGTTAGACATTAAATTTTATGACACAAAATGGCTTTATAGGAGACGGTGTTAAAATTGGACGATGATCGTGGCACCGCCCACATTTAAGTGGAATAATATATCTCATGAACTCGTCGACGGATGTTAACCAAATTGGTACATAACATTCTGCTAATATTCCTATGCTACAGTATGTAGGAAATTAACTTCAACTACGCCTATCTGATTCTTTCACATTCTAAAGCACCAATGAATATAACGAATAGTGCCTTTGAAAAAGGCCACCCTGCGACCAAAAATTGTGCAATTCGACCAAAACTCTTCAAGCCCCTAGGTGCCGAATGTGTGGACCCCAATGTCCATAGTTGACTTTTCACCGAATATATCGGTCAATGTGTGAGAAATATACAGTTGACCTTCCATAACTCGAAGTTCTCTCAAATTTTGTTCTATAAATCGAACTTATAAATTGGTACGTTATTCTCAAAGTCGCATTTTTCGGAGAAATCTCATTTTATAAATAGCTGTTAACAGCTGAAGCTGTATTTTTGTCTTCAAATGTTCCTACTACCGCTTATATTGAGAAGGACAATGAAATTTGCTCATCCGGATTTATAACAGATGATATTTTGGAACAGAACATTTCAGACCCAACCAATATAACTGCTAGCGCCATAGAAAGCGATGATAATTTTGTGGAAGAAAATATTCAAACAATGATCTAGCGCAGTGTTTTTCTATCTGTGGGTCGCGACCCCTAAGGGGGTCGTGAACCCTTACTCGGGGGGTCGCCAGCTGAAAGAAAAAGTCGAGGTTCTTACACAACAAAAACACAATTTTAATGAGAAAGATGTACTTGTTTATTTTTCATTAGTTTATCAAATTGTGGTGTTATTTTTGAAACATTAATAATTAAATCATTTTCTAATTGCAGTCTATTTCTCTTTTTAGTTTTTGTCTACCAGTCTAAATGTCAGTTCACACAAGTATGAAGTGGCGAATGGCACTAATAATTTAAGAGCTTCCCTTGCCAGCTCTGGATATTCGTGTTTTCTTTTCATCCAAAATACGTCGACACTTTGCGAATAAAATTCCATTTTTAGCATGCCATTAGCAGCTAATTCTAGAAGACATTCTTTCATTTCGTGTTGACATCAGCCAGATCTATTGATTTGTTCAAAAAAAGGGTTTAAGATCCATCTACGCCCATTGTCAGCTTCAGAGTGCAAGTCTGGAAAGTATGTCAAAAGTTTCTCTTGTAAATTATGCAAGCTTTGTATCATGCAAGGGATATGAGCCGATACTGCAAAACTTTGGTCTGATGCATTATCTTCAACAATCTTCTGAATACACGGAAAAGACTCAAACATTTTGTTTTGCAGAGAGGTCGACCACAAACGAAGTTTTGCGTGAAATGCTTTTACTTTATCTTTAGCTGTTAAAATTTCTTATCTTCCTTGAAGGTTCTTGTTCAAATTGTTAAGGTGGCTAAAACTATCTGCCAAAAATGCTAATTTCAAGAGCCAAATAGGGCCAGAAAAACGGTAAGCATATTCTGATTTTGCATTTTGTAAGAACATTAACAATTCAGCTCTCAGTTCCAGAACTCTTGTCAATACCTTTCCTTTGGATAGCCACCTGACCTCTGTGTGATAAAGGAGATTTTGATGAAGCGAGCCCATATCTTCACAAACGATTCTGAATAGCCGGGTTTGCAAAGCTTTACCTTTGATAGAATTCACAATTTTTATTACCTCCTTGAGCACGTCATTTAAATCAGAAGGTACTACCTTAGCAGCTAGAGCTTGTCGATGAAGAAAACAGTGTGTCCAGGATATGTTTGGTATTATCGATTTTAATTTTGCAATGAGTCCGCTATTTTTGCCAGTCATAGCTTTAGCGCCATCGCTACAAATAGCGATACATTTTTTCCAATCAATATCGTAGTCGCAAGTGCTTTCTAAAAACATATCGTACAAACACTGGCCAGTAGTGTTTGCAGGAAGTGCTTTGCAAAATAAGATTTCTTCCGTAATACTGTCATCTGCCTCAAAACGCACAAACACTACAAACTGTGCACAGTCGGAAACATCTGTAGATTCATCGAACTGCAAAGCAAAATGTTGGCTATTCTTTAATTTATCGACTACTTGAATATCCTTGGCCATATCGTTTATTCTGCGTGAAATAGTATTGTCAGAAAGTGGTATTTTTCTTAATTTGTTTGCCTCCTGCTTACTTACCATAATTTCAACCATATCGAGTGCCACTGGCAAAATAAGATTTTCGGCAATTGTATGTGGTTAGTCGATATGCGACTATGTAGCTAGCTAATAATGTTGACTCGTTCACACTGGATGCCTGAAAATAAAACAAACAATATACAAGTGAACAGTCAATAAAAATTAAGGACGCGGAATCTTTGCACATCGAAATTAAGTATAATCAAAACATGTATCCAAATAACAAAGAAATAAACGCCAATGAAAAAAGGGTGGGGCGCTTTTTAAGAGCTGATTTATAGTGCACCCCGCGCTTTTTTCATTATTTTCTTACTTACCTGAATTATAGTATTTTGCTTCTGACTAAGAGCTTTCAACTTTCGTTCAAAGAAATCCAACGGCTTATCAGCTTCTTTTTGATGCTTGTTTGAGAGATGTCGCATAAGCTTTGACGGTTTCATACTCTCACGTGATAAAACATCGCTGCAAATTACACATTGAGGTTTATTATTTATGACTGTGAACCCGTATTTCAAATAACTGTCATCGTAATGTCTATTTTTTTTCGGATTCGATTCACCACCACCGCTATTGATACTCGTACCAGAAGTTGAAGGCTGCGATCTTTTGAGAAATTTATCCATTTAATTCGCGCAGAGCAAGCGAAAAAACAAAAAAAATGACGTCTGAACTCATCGGCGACTACGCTTAACTGAGTGATGAGAGTTGAAACAAAAGAACATTGCGGGTGGCGCGCGAGTACCTTCTCTACCCTATTTGTACAGATGCTGAGAGTTTAAGAGAAGAGAAGAGAGAATCACTAAGCATCTATTTTTTTAGAAAGAATCGCGAAGCAGGTATTTTTTTAGAGAGAATCGCGAAGCGTCTATTTTTCTAATTCATTCGAGCGTGAACTTTGATCCGAAACAGAAGCAACAGCACTGCATTTCTAGATTTTATTTGAATAAAGGAAGAAGCACCTACACAAAACTGGTAACTCGCGCAGGGCGTTTGCTGTTACCGCATCGACAATCATGCACTGCGGTGTGGCAACGTCGCCGTCGCCGACGCAGTATGACCCGCGCGAATAAGAGATAAATTTGCCAAAATAGGAAAAACTTATTACCTTTTTTAAAATTAAATTATTTCTTTGACTTATTATGACAGAAGGGGGTCGCCAGAATATTTCAACCTGTAAAGGGGTCGCGAAATCAAAAAGATTGAAAAACACTGATCTAGCGTATTCTTTTGCAATTTTAATTTTCTATTTAAATACAAATATTAATACACCGGACGATCACTACAAAGAACTAAACAGATTAGAATCTCTTTTCACAGAAACATTCTTAAACAAACACAAGAAAAAACGTTAACTTCGGCAGCACCGAAGCTAAAATACCCTTCACAGGTGCATTTCTTTTAGTAACTACATATGTGTAAATCTATGGAAGCTATATGCTATAGTAATCTGATGTGAACAATTTCTTCGGAGGTTACATTATTTCTATGAACAATAACTCATACCAAATTTCGTGAATATATCTTGTCAAATGCAAAAGTTTTCCATACCAGCACCAGATTCCGATCGTTCAGTTTGTATGGCAGCTATATGCCATAGTAAGCCGATCTGAACAATTTCCTATATTACATTATTATCATAGAAAATAACCTGTGCCATCTTTTGTGAAGATACATTGTCAAAAGTGAAAGTTTTCCATACAAGAATTTGATTCCGATCGTTCAGTTTGTATGGTAGACATATGTTATAGTGGTCCGATAATAGTTCCGACAAATGAGCAGCTTCTTGAATAGAAAATGATGTTTACAAAATTTCAAAACGATATCTTTAAAACTGAGAGACTAGTTCGTATATATGCAGAGAGACAGACGGACATGGCTAACTCAAATCAGGTCAATATACATGTATACTTTATAGGGTCTCCGTCGCTTCCTTCTGGGTGTTACAAGCTTCGTGGCAAACTTAATATACCCTGTTCGGGGCATAAACATATGTTAAGCCTAAAATTATGTATACATTTTATATGTAAATACATAAGTAACAAACTGTATGCGAATTAAACAAATAAAACTGTGTATAAGAGCTCTTTTCAAAATGAGAGAGCGTTTTTTGTTTAATAACGGTATCTTTGTGCCTAAAATGTATAAAATTGTATGCAAACTTAACCCTGTATAACTAGGGTTACCATATCGGTCTCAGTCCCGTTGTATAAGAAAACCCCAGAACATTTTATTATTAGGTGCATGTTAATACATAGGCCGCTATAGATATTTCTGGACTAGGCAACACTAAGTGTTGCCAGGTGCAATCTGACATTTTTTAGCATAAAATCACTCAGAACGTTTTGTCATTTAATAGTGAATTGTTTTATTTACAGGGAATTAAAAAATTCATCTCGGCCAAAACATGGAATTAACTCGTGAACATTTTCGTGCGATCATTTTTCACAACTTTCGACGTGGATTATCACGACAAGAGTGCATCGATGAACTAAAATCTTTGTATGGCTATGAAGCACCATCCTATAGCACTGTGAAAAACTGTTCAAACGAATTCAATCGGAGCCGACGCTCGCTCAAAGACGAATTCCGTGAAGGTCGTCCAAAAACAGCCGTTGTGCTAGAAAACATCGATGCCGTACGTGAACTGATAATGCAAGACCGTCATGTAACATACCTTCAGATAGAGACATGCCTATGCATTTCTCCAACCAGCATACATTCGATATTGCATGAACACCTGGGCGTTAAAAATGTTTGTTCTCGTTGGATCCCGCACAATTTGACAATCGCTCAAAAAAAGGCTCGTGTGGATTGGTGTAAAGAAATGCTGAAAAAATACGATCGCGGTGCTTCAAAAGACTTTTATAAGATCGTCACAGGTGACGAATCATGGATCTATGCGTATGAGCCCGAAACAAAACAGCAATCGACCGTGTGGGTCTTCCAAGACGAGCCAAATCCAACAAAAAAAACATTTTTGTTGATAAATATTCCTATTTTCATTATTAGGCCAGAAATATGTATAGCAGCCCTCGTAGTATGTGGCATTGGTAAAAATAGATAAAAATCGGGTCAATACTACAACCAACTCCCATAAAATACATATGTTTGTATATACTATCTTTATATATATAAATCTTCTGACCGTGTGTTTGCATTTGAACTGCTCCTAAACGGATGGACCGATTTTGATGAAATTTTGTGTGTATGTTCAAGGAGATTCGAGAATGGTTTAGAATTACAATTTGGTCCACTGGAAAATGGTTTTTTAAATTAATTTTTCATTTGTAATTAATTGCTAATTTTAAATGTTTGACCGATGGATGGCGCTACCATCGCAGTATTCAATATTCAAACCTTAAATTGGCGTAAACGTGCATTAAACAAAACGATGCCAAAGTAAAAGGCGACATCTGTAGATCAAGTTTTCATATTGTGGACAGAGTTGTTCGTTCTTAAGTAATAAATTGGGTCATTCAATACATCTATGGGTAGCTATAATATTTTTTTCATACCTGCTAACTATTGGAGGGGGTATCTTGACAGGCAATTTACAATTGCAAAAGGTCTGGCATAAAAAAATAGTGGCATAACTGAAGTGTTGATAAAAAGGTCTATTAAAATTTGAGATATACAGAAATCTTTTCGAAGCATTGCACAGAGCAATGCAATATTTAAGCGGGAACGATGAATACATATATGCGTACAATTTCAAACTGATCCTTCCTTTAAAAATATTAAAATTGCTAAATATTAGGAATGGTAGAATAGAATTGCAATCAAACACACAATGCAATGAATTAAAACTGGCTCATTTATCATTCGATGAATAATATACCACGGGCATCACAAAAGACTGATGCCATAACTTTGCCAGCCGATTTTTTTTGTCTTTTCACGCTTGAGAACCGTTTCTTAATATGCAGTCCACTAGGCTGACAATCGATTGGACTCGATTGATTTCACTGATGTACAGCCGAAATTCAATAGTATTTTTACCCCAAAAACCAATTCTTTCTTAACGCACGAAATTCTTTATGATTCATTTTTTTGTAAACTAACACAAGTTGCTTCACCAAAAATGCGATTATTCCTTAAATAATATTTATAATCTAACTAATAGAAATCATATAGATGGTATTAGTAGTACTACCTATGTAACAGCCACAGTAAAACTTGGGCGGGTCCTCTAGTACATAAGTATAATCGTTTGGATATTCCAACAAGTTTAATGGCGAATATGACGTTCAAAGTGCAATTTATAGTATATATTATTGTATTGCAATGGAATTGGTCTAGAACTTGGTCTAAATATCCCTAATATTATACATTCCAGTCCTCTGGTCGACGTTTTCCAATTCAATGTCTTAAATTTTGCCTCTTCGGTTATGTCTTATTTGAAGATGTTGTAAATATAATTTTAGCTAACGCGAACTAAAATATTGCAGTAAAATAAATCTTCAATATACTATGTACTTATGTATGTATGTATGTAAGTCAAGAAGATACCAACTTTGATTATGTTAGAAATACTTAAGACACGTACATGTGTAAGTGTCCATCACCCATCCTATTACGGGATGAAAATAATTTTTATATAAAATTTATTACATTAAAATATTAATTTCGAGGAGGTAGGTGTATGGCAGCTATATGCTATAGTTAACCGATCTGAACAATTTCTTCGGAGATTACATTGTTGCTCTAGAAAATAATCTATACCAAATTTGGTGAAGATACATTGTCAAATGTCAAAGTTTTCCATACAAGAACTTGATTCCGATCGTTCAGTTTATATGGCAGCTATATGTTATAGTGGTCCGATATCGGCCGTTCTGACAAATGAGCAGCTTCTTGAAGAGCAAATGACGTTCGCAAAATTTCAAAACGATATCATAGATACTGAAGTACTAGATCGTATATATACAGACAGACAGACAGACAGACAGACAGACGGACGGACAGACAGACGGACATAGCTAAATCGACTCAGCTCAACATACTGATCATTTATATACTTATGTCTATACTTTATAGAGTCTCCGACGCTTCTTTCTGGGTGTTACAAACATCGTGACAAACTTAATATACCCTGTTCAGGGTATAAAAAAGATTTTTTTTTAACATTATGCGCACTATCTTACGCAATAAACGGTAGACTTATAGAATATGCGAACACTGAAACACTGGGTTGTCTTCTTTTTCCCGGTGCAATTATTAGGTAGGGAAGTACATACAGGTAAATTGACAATAGTGATTTGCAACTATCCACTTACGCGATAAACGTTATATCAAAATAAAGATAATTTTATTGCGAGTATAATAATATAAGATATATGGTTAAGACTGGTTTATATATGACCGCAGAACCAGAAAATGTTGAACATATGTAATATTATGTATATACTTAATTTGAAGTAGTGAAGCGTAATCAATAAGACACTCAATTTCGATTTTTTTGATGATACGTTATTTTGCATTTCAGGTGACGATATGTAGTAAGTGCTGATATGCGTATTATTTCGGAGCAACTGGCAATGCATTTTTGCACAAATTATGAACTATGTGTATACATATACACATAAATATATATATATGTATATAAACAGAGTATTTCATATACATATATACATATATATGTATATTACGGTTATTTTTTATTTTCAATTTTTTAATTTTTGCTACCACCCATCACTTTTATATTATAACTCTTATACTCAATTATATAAATGTTTTTGTAAAGTAATAAACAATAGTGACATACTTACTTTAAAAATTTCGTGTTTTATTACATCAGGAGACTTCATTAAATAAAACAAAGCAAGAAGCCGAAACTTATTCCAAAAATCAACAATAAAATTTAAGGGGCACACATAGTGTGAAATTTTCAAAAAATCGATTTTTATTTTTTTTTTCATATTTCGATAGGTTACACCTTTGAAAATAACATACTAAAATTTGAAATCCATATCTGAAACAGTTTTTGAGTTACAGCCATTTAAAAGAGTAGCCGCTCGGCAGTTAGATAACGATCATTTTATCTTTGAATGCGTTTTTCTCGAAACAGCATTTTCCGAATTTGCTGCAGTGATTACTCAAAAACAAATGATCCGATCACTATCGAATTTTTTTGACATGTTCCATATATAGTTCTCCGTACAATGACCTATCGACTTTAGATCTGATCAAAAAATCGAATTTTGGCAGGCCAAAAACGACCAAAATTTTGGGTAAAATTCGACTAATTTTTTTTAAAACGCCGCCATTTTGTCAATTTTTGATTTTTTTTATCGTAGGTCATTGTACAGACAATATTGTATTAAGTATTTTTTTTAATAAAAATTCCCAAAAATCACCTTTTTTTAGGCCATTATACTAGGTGTGCCCCTTAAAAAAACATAAATTACAAAAATGAAATAGAGAGTATAAAAAACATAGTGAAATAAGATTTTTTATGAAAATGTTATTATTTTATTATAAATCCAATAACATTGTGATTAAAAAAAATTTTTTAATTAATTTACATTATTCAAAATCTGATTCATAGGAAGAAAAACTGGCATCTTCAAGTTCTGAACATTCGTCGTCACTATTTTATTTTTCTGTCATTTCAGCAATATCTTGTACTGTTAAAGGCGTTCTCATACTGTGACTGAGCGCCCATCTTTGACGCGCAGATATTGAGTCCACGGCAAGATTATCAGTCAACTGATTGCTAGCGTCAACGTTGATAGTCTGCTCTAGCGTCAAGTCCACAGGTGATCGAGCAAAATTAGCTTTGTTGCGTCTGATTTCAAAGGCGCCGCGACGAAATTCCTCTACCAAAACTCAATTTTCAGTATACAACGTGATTAAGTGACTCAAGTATAACACAGCCCATCTAGCGTAGTAAGGCTGGTTAAACACAAAAAATAAGTCACACATGTTGTATATCGAGTCCATATACAATTCAAATTTACTAGTACGCATGCTTCTTGAAAACCGAAGAAAAAAATTAATTAACTCAGAATATTGATAATAAAATTGTGCTGTTTTTCCTTTTGCACTTTCCACTTAAAGTGTCTCTGCAGTACTGCTTATATATCTGATAGTTCAACTCGTTCGCTGACGTCACATGCAGCCTGATTTGATGCATTCTGTGTTTGAGTTTGTAGTAATTCATCCAACGCTTCGGAAGATACATTCGTTGTGGATAAATACTGTTTGAAATTAAGTATTTGCAATGCAGCAGCAATTAGTGGATGTAAGCGCTTGCATCGATTAAAATGCTTGCTGTCCAAGTGGCTATTCATTGATCCACCGGCTAATACTTCTGCTTGAACTAGAATTTCCACTAATCTACTAGAATCGATATATTTCCCTATCGTTTTGAAGAAAGCCAATTCCATGTGGAATGCTCCCAAATTTACAAAAACTTTGTCAAATTTAGGCTTCTCTTTTTCTTGAATCTGCATAGCCTATTTTGCTATTGCTAAATCATAGCTCACATCACATTCTCCGCGAATAATGTAATCTGCAGTTAAACGGCTGGGGAGTCTACGAGAGTTAATATTCTTGATGAACTTTCTTAAATAATATGCTACATTTTCAAATTTTTGGTAATTTCTAGTCTCCAACAATTTCATGTTGGTAGCCATAACTGACATCTATACTATCTATACTAATACCGGTATTCTGCTTGAGACGATTGTCTTATGTCTCTAATTGTCACAATCTTAATTTAGTGACTCTGTTAGTCAGGAGTCTCATTTTGGTATTCTGGCAGGTACAGTATACCACTATACAGTATACTACTACATACATATGTATGCTCTTCCATCTCTCGCATCTTTTACTACATTACTTATTGAAGTAAAGTACAAAGCAAAAAAGTTTGCATATATAAATGATCGCAGAACAAGTAAAATAACAAGCACGATCAAATGGTCGCATAAATTGCCGTATGATGCATGTATGTAGATATGTATGTAAATACAGTGTCAACTATATTTACTCTGTTTTACAGTTACTTATTTTGCAGCAACGCACCGTTGCTTGAATTGCTTTTCTTATTGTCTTTGTACTTTTTTGTAATAAAGCAAGGAACATCCAAAAAACCAATAAAATCAAATATTAAGATATAATGTGGTTTTCATGTGTGTCTGCGAAATACTTACTGGTTTATTCTAACTTTATTGTATTTATGATCGTATTCTGCAAAGGTTAGAGTAAACTTGGAAATTTATTGTCTTTAAATCAAAGGGTAAAGATTAGATTTAAGCGAAACTAATTTGGTTAATAATACATATATGGTTTTTACAATAAAAGCTTTCAGAGATGCCAAAAGCAAAATCTCAATTATTAGATCTTCATCAAATAGACGGTAAATTCAGCTAAGACGAAATGAGACGGTCGACGAGAGTGCAAATCACGTAGAGAATGTAAGGTTGCATTTGATGCAGAATAGACAAGGGGCGATTGCTTTCAAATCAGCGTTTAACTATAGACAGGATTGTAATTATTTGGACCATTCCCTTATATTCATTGCTCGAATGAATGGCATTTGCAATTTTTGTAAGGCTAAAAAGTGGGTGAAAGAGGCACCAGGTATGTGTTGTAGCAAGAGCCATGTAAAACTAATAGATATAGGTGAGCCTCCGCAGACAATCAAAGCGCTGCTTACAGGCGAGCATCAGTCGTCTGTCACTTTAAAAAAAATATAAGAAAATACAATGGTTGTTTTGCCATGACTTCGTTTGGTGGTAATGAAGTTAGGGAGGGTAATTTCATGCCAACGTTTAAAATACATGGACCAGTTTACCACGTTATTGGGAGTTTATTGCCAGCGCCGAACACAACACCAAAATTTTTGCAAATATATTTTTCGTCCGAAGAGGAACAACTTTCTTTACGTCAAAGTGCTACACCAACTCTTCAACGAGACATTTTGAAATCAATTCAAGAAATTCTTCGAGCAAATAATGTGTATGTTAGAAGTTTCAAGACATCTATAGACCGTATGCCCACTAATTCGAATAATTATAAGGTTGTAATCCATGCGGACAAGCGCCCCGCTAATGAACATTATCGCCGCTATAATGCCCCCGTCACAGATGAGGTCGCAGTATTGATGGTTAACGAAAATTCTTGCCCCCGTGATATTATTTTACATTCACGTGACAACACTCTCCATAGGATATCAGAACTTCATCGTTCATATGATCCCTTGCAGTACCCTCTTATATTTTTGAATGGTGAGGACGGTTATTGTATTAATATACCGCAAACTTGTCCAAACAGTGGGGCGTCTATTCCACAAAAAACAATTTCGTGTATGCAATTTTACGCATATAGAATTATGGTAAGGGAAGATAGCTTTAATACGATTCATAGGTATGGATATCTCTTCAACCAATACTGTGTGGACATGGCTGCTAAAATGATTACGGAAAGGCTGAATTTTATACGAGGACATCAAAAGACGTTACGTGCAGAAAATTATATACACCTAAGAGATGCGGTTAACGAAGATCGCAACCCCGAAAATATTGGCCAGTTGGTAATTTGGTAATCACCTCGATATTTGCATGAACGGACACAAGATGCACTCTTATATGTCCGTCATTATGGTAGACCTGACTTATTTGTAACTTTTACATGTAATCCAGAATGGAGTGATATCAAAAACGAATTGTTTCCAAATTAACGACCATGTGAGCGTCATGACATTGTTTCAAGAATATTCCATATCAAACTACATCAACTCATGAGTATAATTACGAAAAAATAAATTTTTGGGAAAGTTAGGTGCCATATGTTTACAGTTGAATGGCAAAAACGGGGTTTGCCCCACGCGCGTATTTTAATATGGCTAGCAGACAAAGTTCTATCCGATGAAATGGATCGGATCGGACCATCAGCACATCGAATGGACGATGCTCAAAAAGATACCCGCACGAGTTTCTGCAGCATACTCAGACCGGAGAAGATGGATATCCAAAATATAGGCGAAAGTCTCCAGCGGATGGTAGACATACCCATTTACTTGCCTCTGGGTACAAAGTCGACAATCGATGGATTGTTCCATATTGCTCCGTTTTTTCCAGGTGTTTTTCCGCCCACATCAATGTAGAGGTCTGCCATTCTGTGCAAGCAATTAAATACATTTGTAAATATGTCAACAAAGGCAGCGACGCAGCGACCTTTTCTGTTCAGAACAATAAAGACGAGGTGCAAAATTTTTTGAATGGACAATATCTAAGTACATCGGAGGGTATTTGGAGGTTATTGGGATTTTCGGTTCATGAGCGTTTCCCAACAGTTGTACATTTATCTGTTCACTTAGAAATGGACTTCACACCGAATAATGTTGAACACGTGCTACAGCAACCACCACAAACAACTTTGACAGCATTTTTTTCCCTTTGTTCCCTTGATAATTTTGCAAAAACTTTGTTGTATTCTGAAGTACCCACATTCTACACTTGGACTAATAAAAAATGGCAACGTAGAAAACGTGGACAGAATGTCCCTAATCATCCCGGTATTAAGCGAGATACTGCGTTAGGAAGGGTTTACACAATAAATCCCAATTACTCAGAATGCTTCTACCTTAGACTATTGCTGCATCATGTTCGAGGACCGACATCTTTCACTGATTTACGGCAAGTAGATGGTCAACTAAGTATATTCAACATATCAGGCGGCTTGCCAAGCACGACAATTGCTACAGAACGATAGCCACTGGAAGAATACATTATTTGATGCCACCATTTCTGATAGCGCATGCAAAATGCTTTTTGCGATAATGCTTATTTATTGCGAAATTTAAGCTACGACTTAGTTTGTTATCGGAACAAAGGTGTACTTGTTCGATCAAGAAAAATAGCCCTATGGCCGAAATACTTCAGAAAGCATCGCTAATAATATGGGGCGAGTGCACAATATCTCATAAGTGTCATATCGATGCGGTCGATATAACTCTTAAAGATTTAAGATCTTCGCATGCGGCAATGGGTGGAGTTACATTCATAATCACAGGAGACTTTAGACAAACTCTACCGGTGGTTCCTAAGGGTACAAGAGCAGATATTGTTAACGCGTGCATAAAGAAATCGGAATTGTGGTCTCATGTACAAAAATTAAAATTGACTGCCAATATGCGAATAAATCTTTGTGGAGCTGGACCATCCAATCGGTTTGCAGAGTTCCTACTTAAAATAGGTAACGGTTGCAAATCTGTCACCAAAGATGGTTATGTAATAATGCCAGATATTGCAGGAACCTGTGTTAGAACAGTTAACCAACTTATTGATAACGTGTATCCAGATATTATTAATTTGCACCCCAAGGACTCTAAGTGGTTATATGAGCGAGCTATAATTACTTCGGCGAATTCCGCTGCAGACGAAATTAACAAAGCCGTTTGTCAAAGAATATTATCAGAATATAAAATTTACAATTCTTTTGACACAGTGACAGATGAAGGAGATGTTGTTCACTATCCAACGGAGTTTCTTAACTCTCTTAATCCCTCGGGACTACCTCCATTTCAACTAGAACTTAAAATTGGTACGCCAATAATCCTTCTACGAAATCTTAAGCCTCCCAATTTATGTAATGGCACTCGACTGAAGATAACGCACTTGATGCCTAATATCATTCAAGCAAACATTTTAACCGGACCTGCAGCAGGCGGAAGCACAATGATCCCTCGGATACCAATGATACCTACAGATCTTCCATTTAGTTTCAAAAGAGTACAGTTCCCCGTTAAGACAAAAAATGTTGTATTCACTGAAGTTTTTAATAATTAAAATATATCCTTTTTGGTTATTGTTCCAAAATACATCAATTATAGTATACCTTATTTCATATCTTGAATTAATATTTACTCTATACAATCCTATTTATTTTATGTAAGAGTTTTGAATTGTTACCTTTTTGTTACCTATTTTTAATTTTTCTGTAAAAAAGAATTTAATAAACAAATTATTTATAACGTTAATGAATTTAAAAGTGTTTGCAATTTATTCAAATATGGGTAGTAAATATTTGTAAGTCTAACATAAGTTACACATTATACTCATGTATGTGTGTTTACATGTACGAATAAAGGTATTCTTTTATTTGCATTTTAAACTACATTAAATTCTTTCCAATACCCTCATCGTTTCAGTTTTTGCGGCGTAACAAAGTACGCCGGGTATTTGCTAGTATGTATATATTTGCTTGATACACTATTTTTGGCAACGAGGACCAGTAGACGCTTCTATAACAATGCGATCACCGAATTTTTTTAATAATTTTTTTTTGTAAAGTTTCGGGTCGGTAATCTTGAAAGTGGTACAAATTTAGTTCTCGATCTCCATACTCCAACAACAATGCTTGATATCGTCAGAATAACTGCTCAAAGTACACAACATAATAAAATCACATAATGATTCAAATGCCAATTTATGCACGTTTCTGTACTTATGCCAACTTGAATCGGTATGTTCTTCGGTGGCCCACCTCTCTTCAGATTGATACGATGCGTAACAGAACTGATGATAAGCAACAATTTGATTTGTAATTTTTAAGAGGATATAGAGAATGAGAAAAATATTTTTTAAATAAGATAATGGCCGAAGAAAAAAATTCACATTAAAAAAAACACTTCAAAAGTCAGAATATGTAGTAACTCTTTTACATTTGTAGAAATCTCAGCCGTGGCATCAGCATGACTTTCTTCACTCTCAGTACCTTTTGCACAGGAATCGACATTAGATGCAATACCTTTTGAAGCTTCACCAGCGGTAGACATATCAACACGCATCTAAAAAAATAATTTTTTTCATGAAATAATAGAATTTAATATATAATACCTGATAAATTATAATTAAATTCCACGCGTTGTGCTAGCGTTACTTAATTAAAAAAATAAGATATGTAAAATCTGTTTACTATGTAAATTAAAAAAATGTATTTATTATATACTTACTGTATGGTCTGTAGCGAAAATATTAAATTCTTCATTATATTTATTGTTTAATGCAGTAACTTTTTTATAACACGTGGTATGATAACCACGAAATGACGCGTTGGTTAGTTTAACATCGCTGTATTTAAAGTTTTTCAATTTTCGAAAAGCCAATTTCAATGAACAATTTTTGAAAGTTTCATCGTTAAAATCCATTACAGAGTCACTTAAATCACACAGAAAATACTTTTTAGCCATTTTTGGACCAATTTATTATCCAAAAATAACTAATATCAACACGCAATAGCAGCACGTTTTTTTCTAATATGAAAATAGCAACTAATAATGCATAACAGTTGCTCCGAAACAGACCTGTTAAATAATGATTATTAATCTTAATCATTGATAATCAAATTAAATTTTTTGTTATTTTTGTAATAATTGATTAATTATGATAATCGAACATTTTTATAATAATTAATCGATTAGGATTAAATTTTGTGTTCGATAAATGAGGATTAATGAGGATTTATTTCGTTTTCAAATTTAATCCTAGGATTAATCAAATTAATCAAAATTTCAATTTGATTACAATTTCTAATTAATTGCGATTAACGAGGATTAATAACAAATTTTGAATATTTCAACATTTAATATAGATAAATTTAATAAATAAAAACAATAATAATAACAATTAATTATTAAATTTTACATTGGCTTTGAGTAAGACCAACTTTTCGAAGAAGGGAGAACAAAGGAGAGCAGTATTTCTACCGGTGCTGACGAAGTTAGAGGTGTATTGAAAAATATTGATGCTTGCTTTAACAAGGGACATCTCTCCCAAACAGCTGGTCCGTCAGAAACATCACTGACGTACGCGTAAAATTGATCGGAAACCACGCGTTCCACATCAATTTGGTCTGTCTCCATATTATTGGTTTCCTTTGCTCTATCGTCATCTAAAAAATTATGTAATTATATACATATAAAAAAAAATATTCCAAAACATGTACTAGATTTTACCTTCATCATCAAAATCGAAAAAGCTCGAACTGTGTTTCAAATCATTACTTTTCAAATTATTTTCAATAGCGAGATTTGATGATTCCGCGAATCTACATATTTCTTGAATTACCCTTCTGGATACTATTTCCTTGTTTATGCCAGTTGTGGATCTTTCCAGAACAGGCAGTCACTTCATTTTAACTTCTGGAGTTAATACAGCAGCTGTGATTGCAATATTTGCTTCAAGGGATAAACTAAAAAAAAATTCAAATCGGCTCCACAGGGCCAGATTAATTTTTGCAGCGACTGAGCTTAGGTGAAATTCCTTTTTACTCAGCTTTTGCAATTTGTTGCTTAATGTAATGAGTACAGGTAAAAGGAGTCCAAATTTCACATTTTGTTCCCCCTGAAGAAAGTCTAACGCCTGTGCAATCGGAGTCATCAGCTACTTGTATGACTCCAAATATTGAACGTCACTTAATGAAAAAGGTGCCAAACTTAATTGTTCGCACAAAATATTAAGCCTACTCTTATGATGCATTATTTTTGTCACAACGGGCACAACCAAGTTTGATCCTAAATAAGCGACAATAACTTTGATGACTTTGGCCAGTTGCACTTCTTCCAAAGGCTATTACATTTTTCAAAAATCTGAAAAAAAATATTTGTTTGGTTATTTTGTGTTCAAGTCTTAAACGAATAATTAACTTAACCATTTTGTGTTTTTCGTAAACAGCCAGATCTGCTTTCAAAATTTTCAAAAAATCGGTCGTTGCAAGCAAATTCAGCGTATGGCTAGAGCATCGATGGTGCTTTGGCAATAAAAACTCATTTTCGCAGAAAGACAGTTCGTCATCGCTGTCGTCTTCTCTGTCGTCTTCTTCCTGGTGGAAATTGTCAACTCCATGGTCTTTAAAAGCTTTAATAAAATTTAACCCATTGTCGGTAATGGGCATAACAATGTTTTTGTTATCAAGGTCAAAGAAATTGTTAAGTTCCGCGATCATTTGCCCAACTTTGTCTGCCGTAAGAGCACCCTTGAACCTCCTACAAGCCAATGCCACTGATTGAAAATCTTTGGTCAGCCAATGGCAAGTGTAACCAAAAAAACTACGTTTATTCCCTGACCAAATATCAGCAGTTGTACAAAAATATTCAGCAGAAGAAAAAGTAGACAACCCCGTGTTTTAGTGTTTGCATATTCTATAAGCCAAATACTTTCGATTAGTCTACAGTTTATTGTGTAAGAGAGTGCGTGCAATATAAAGCGATAAATGACACTTTTTTGAATAAAAACAAATAGAAATTGTAATTCTTAATTTTTCTAAATTTGTTTCATCAAAATCGGACAAGTGGTTCGCGAAAAAACATGAAGATAAGGAAACAATTTAAAAGGTCATAAAAAAACTGACACATACGAACGCCAAACTCTTTGAGGGTTTTACTATACTGACCTAGTACCATCACCCTGACTTGGAATTTCTCACCCCCCAGACAATAATCCCAAAAATGTTCCACAGTGTAATGTGAAGAACTGAAAGGTTATATGGTTACATATGTATGTATGTATGTATGCCTAAGGGACCTGCACGCCGCGTTACGTTATTAAAATAATTATCTTATACTAGCAACCCAGGGCGGCTTCGCACGGAAATAAAATATAAGGCCTATGTCACTCACTGAAAAAATGATTAAAATCGATCCCGCAGTTTTGATTTATTCATTACTGTCCGTGGCCCGCACGCGTTACATTTGGAGTAAAACAATTCCCCTTTCTTTATACCATGAAGATTTGCTTGCTATTTTTGGAATATCTAAATTCATACCCTACATTTTTTTGCATTTTTATACTCTCGCAACAAAGTTGCTAAGGAGAGTATTATAGTTTTGTTCACATAACGGTTGTTTGTAAGTCCTAAAACTAAAAGAGTCAGATATAGGGTTATATATACCAAAGTGATCAGGGTGACGAGTAGAGTTGAAATCCGGATGTCTGTCTGTCCGTCCGTCCGTCCGTGCAAGCTGTAACTTGAGTAAAAATAGAGATATCATGATGAAACTTGGTACACGTATTTCTTGGCTCCATAAGAAGCTAAAGTTCGAAGATGGGCAAAATCGGCCCACTGCCACGCCCACAAAATGGCGGAAAACGAAAACCTATAAAGTGTCATAACTAAGCCATAAATAAAGATATTAAAGTGAAATTTGGCAAAAAGGATCGCATTAGGGAGAGGCATATTTGGACGTAATTTTTTTGGAAAAGTGGGCGTGGCACCGCCCCCGACAAAGTTTTTTGTACATATCTCGGAAACTACTATAGCTATGTCAACCAAACTCTATAGAGCCGTTTCCTTCAGGCATTTCCATATACAGTTCAAAAATGGAAGAAATCGGATAATAACCTCGCCCACCTCCCATATAAAGGTTATGTTGAAAATCACTAAAAGTGCGTTAACCGACTAACAAAAAACGTCAGAAACACTAAATTTTACGGAAGTAATGGCAGAAGGAAGCTGCACCCAGGCTTTTTTTTTAAATTGAAAATGGGCGTGGCGTCGCCCACTTATGGACCAAAAACCATACCTCAGGAACTACTCGACCGATTTCAATGAAATTCGGTATATAATATTTTCTTAATACCCTGATGACATGTACGAAATATGGGCGAAATCGGTTCACAACCACACCATTTTCCAATATAACGCTATTTTGAATTCCATCTGATGCCTTCTCTGTATAATATATACATTAGGAACCAATGATGATAGCGGAATAAAACTTTACACAAATACGGTATTTGAGCTGAGGTATCCCTTGTGGAAAAATTGTCGTGATCGGACTATAACTTTTCAAGGTCCCTGATATCGAACACGAAGAACTCAGTGCCTAACCTAACCTAACCTAATTTTTCACCGAAAATATCGGTAAATCTCTTAGAATTTAATTCTAATTAATTTTTCAACAAAATAAAAAAAATTGTAAATGACGGATAATGAAATCTCGATTATCACTTTATCATGCGAGAGTATAAAATGTTCGGCGACACCCGAACTTAGCCCTTCCTTACTTGTTACATATGTATTTTATTTTTACAACTTGTTGTCTATTGGATGCATTATAACTTGAGTTTATATTTTGTTGCTCTGACGATGAGGAAGACAAATCTACATTCACCCCTGCAATTGTAATATTTAAATTTTCATTGACGGGTTGGGTGCCAAGAGCAACACCTGGTATGCCTTCTATAGTTTGAGAAATGACACAAAGACGCACAATAGTTTCTTCGTTTGGAGTGAGCTGATATTTAGAAAATGGGCCACCCCCTATTGCTCGACTCTCAATTTTGTTGTGAGCCAATTATACTCTCGCAACAAAGTTGCTAAAGAGAGTATTATAGTTTTGTTCACATAACGGTTGTTTGTAAGTCCTAAAACTAAAAGAGTCAGATATAGGGTTATATATACCAAAGTGATCAGGGTGACGAGTAGAGGTGAAATCCGGATGTCTGTCTGTCCGTCCGTCCGTCCGTGCAAGCTGTAACTTGAGTAAAAATAGAGATATCATGATGAAACTTGGTACACGTATTTCTTGGCTCCATAAGAAGCTAAAGTTCGAAGATGGGCAAAATCGGTCTACTGCCACGCCCACAAAATGGCGGAAACCGAAAACCTATAAAGTGTCATAACTAAGCCATAAATGAAGAAAGTGAAATTTGGCACAAAGTATCGCATTAGGGAGGAGCATATGTGGAAGTAATTTTTTTGGAAAAGTGGGCGTGGCCCCGCCCCCTACTAAGTTTTTTGTACATATCTCGGAAACTACTATAGCTATGTCAACCAAACTCTATAGAGCCGTTTCCTTCAGGCATTTCCATATACAGTTCAAAAATGGAAGAAATCGGATAATAACCACGCCCACCTCCCATACAAAGGTTATGTTGAAAATCACTAAAAGTGCGTTAACCGACTAACAAAAAACGTCAGAAACACAAAATTTTACGGAAAGAATGGCAGAAGGAAGCTGCACCCAGGCTTTTTTTTTAAATTAAAAATGGGCGTGGCGTCGCCCACTTATGGACCAAAAAACATAACTCAAAAACTACTCAACCGATTTCAATGAAATTCGGTATATAATATTTTTTTAACACCTTGATGACATATACTAAATATGGGCGAAATCGCTTCTCAACCACGCCTTCTTCCAATATAACGCTATTTTGAATTCCATCTGATGCCTTCTCTGTACAATATATACATTAGAAACCAATGATCAGGAATAAAACTTTACTCAAATACGGTATGTGAGCTGAGGTATCCCTTGTTGTGATCGGACTATAACTTTTCAAGGTCCCTGATATCGAAAACGAAGAACTCAGTGCCCAACCTAACCTAACCTAATTTTTCACCGAAAATATCGGTAAACCTCTCAGAATTTAATTCTAATTAATTTTACAGCAAAATAAAAAAATATGTAAATGACGGATAATGAAATCTCGATTATCACTTTATCGTGCGAGAGTATAAAATGTTCGGTGACACCCGAACTTAGCCCTTCCTTACTTGTTTTCTTTTGATTTCGCTCTTCCACTCAGTTATAACCTATAGAAATAAGTTGGTTTTAATTGCAGTTTAATTTTGACTGAAATTTACTTACCTTTTTCCACCCGTTTACATCTTTGTGTGGAGGACCTGCAGCATTAAGCGATTCAGTTAATTCCTGCCATAACGATTCTATTGTCGGTTTATTGCGTTTCGTAAACCCTCTTAAGATATCTGGATTTTTTCCATAAATTCAATTATGATCGTATTTTGCGTTCTATTCTTATGTTTTCCCCTACAAAAATAAAGTTAATTACTTTGTAAGAATATAATAAATAAATTCCTGAACTTACATTTTCTCAACCGTCTAACAACACACAGAAATATAAACTGAATATTCAAATCTGTTGGCGATTATCTTCTTGTTTTATTTCTGATAGCAAAACCGATAAAATTGGTTTCGATGACACCCAAAACCGATACAAATTCTGTTTCGAACATCAAACCAATAATATCTGAATTCATGACACCTACTGCTTTTTTTGATCGGTTTCAATTCCGATTCCGACAACTATCAGATTCCACAACACCCCCGAATTACATGGAATTCAGTACGGTAATAACGACATGAATTGAAAATACATACATACATATTTACGCCCGAAATTTAATGATGCGAGAGATTCGTACATATGTATGTACTTACATACATGTGTACGTACCGAGTTCTTTCACCACACGATCTAATTCAACACGAATGAGGTGGGGTGAGATTCCCACATAACTTCTAAAGTTTCATTCGGTTGACAGCGAACAAACACACAAACAATTTTTTTTGGAAAAAGTGCTGCTCTTGTTTAAACAATTTTGGTTAAATAAGAAATGAATCAACTATTTTTTTGATGCAGAACGAAAGTAAATATTTGAAAGTTTAACTTCAAGTAAGTTTCATTTTAATCGGTGGATTCTTTTATGATGTATGGCTGTGTAAACAAAAAATATATGGTTTTTTACCACATTTTGTCCGCCCCCTTTATATATTTCTTCAAATTATAATGACATAAACCTTCCTCTTTAAGCAATCTATCTATTAAAAAAAAACCGCATCAAAATCAGTTGCTTAGTTTTCAAGATTTAAACATTTAAGGGGACAAAAGGACAGAAAAAGTGACTTTGTTTTATAATATGTAGTGATAGTGATAGTGATGTACATACATACATACATACATATGTACATCTTATCTTATCTATATATATAAAAATGAAATGGTGTATAGTTGTAACGCTAAAACTCGAAAACGGCTGAACCATATGAAATACTTCCTTTGGGGGATTTGTGTGTTATTACCATGCGCAGGTCATGTCTTAAAATCAGAATAAAATATTAAGGGGACGTGGCACCTCCCATACAAATTGAATTTTTCAAGTCGAATATCTTCAAAAGTGTTTAAGGTAGGAACATGAAAATTGGTACAAAGCTACAGGATAACAACACCACTCTCACCTATAAAACCGGGGGCTATCGAATAAGGGGGCGTGGTACCTCCCATACAAACTAAATTTTTTAAGCAAAATATCTGAAAGGGTTCAAGGTAGGGACCTGAAAATTGGTATAGACCTATATGGTATCAAAAGCCTTCTTACACATAAAAGAAGGGGTAATCGGAAAAGGGGGCGTGGCACCTCCCATACAAACTGAACTTTTCAAGGTGAATACCTTCAAAAGTGTTTAAGGTAGGAACATGAAAATTGGTATAGAGCTATAGGAAACAACACCATTCTCACCCATAAAGCTTGGCGTATTCGAAAAAGGGGACGTGGTACCTCCCTTACAATCTTTAATTATTTTGATTGTTAATCCACCATATATTTATCTCATTTTCCACCTAGCACGACATTTTGGTTGTTCTTGCTGCAGCGGTTATATGGTAATTTTGGTTGTGTTACGTGCTATTTTTGGTTTATGGAAATGGCAGTTTTATGAAACAAACACAAATTAAATTAAACGTCAATTTTGCTTTGCAATCGAACACGCAAAATTTAGAGGGCAATAAAAATGCGCCTTGCTTTACTGATATATTGATATATTTTGTTTTAAAAAGTGAGTTATTTAGTGAAAGTGATTTAGCGTGTTGGCGAATACCGATTTATGTACATTGGAATTTATCATTCAATTGATCTGCTTCCTTAGTTTAATTCATTCATTTTTGGAGTTTTCAAAGGTAAGTTATTGGTCCGTAAAACCTTATATGAACTTTATGCAAATGAATGATCATTTCCAATTAAATAATTGTTACGATGTCAAGAATCAGTACGTATGGTAACACTTCTCGGAGTTCCCAGGCCGCAAGGAGAACACGAAATAGCAGAGCACGTCAAAGGGAAAGTGTTATTGAGAGGGTATCACCACGAAATAGACTGCTGGAGAGTAGCACGCACCAGTTAGAAGATGTCAACCAAACATACAATCAGCAAGAACGATTGAGAAGAAGGGAAGTTCACAATCAGCAACAACGATCGAGAAGAAAGGAAGTTCGTGCTCGCCAAAGTGATGAAGTAAGATCACAACATGCGATTATTCGACGACAACAGCGGCAACATCTTTCTTTTGTGAACTTTGAACGGGCAGGTTTTCGATATGATCCAAACATTCAATATAGCGCATCTGTTCAAATCGGTCAGATGTCAGTAGTTTGTCAATATTGCAATGCAGTCAAATTTAAAAATGAACCGTTGCCAGAATTGCTTCCACCACCGCAGCCATTGTTCCAGCTGCTTTACTGTGAATCTCCTCACTCGAGCCATTTCTTAAAGCAAATTGTAAATGAACAAAACTACAATCCAACGTTTAAGGTATTTTTGCCAAACAATATTCGACAGAAACTACAGAGCTTTCCTCCAATTATACACGTTCATGGGCGAATGGTTCATCTCGCTGGATCGCTGTTGCCGCATCCAGATCAAGAACACAAATATCTCCAAATTTACTTTCTGGGAGATTCACATGATGAAGTAAATCGGCGGATACCCTCTCTATCGGCGTCGCTCACCCGCTGACAATGGCAGAACATTCATCACTCAATTGAAAGGAAAGAATTTCGTGGTTGATAACACATGGTTCGTTCCATATTCGCCAATTTTGTCTAAGGCATTCAAAACACATATAAATGTTGAGTATTGCAGTTCAATAAAATCAATTAAGTATGTTTGCAAATATGTCACCAAAGGAAGCGATATGGCGGTTATTGGCGTTGAACGAGATGAAATTAGCAAATTTCAAATGGGCAGATATGTGAACTGCAATGAAGCAATCTGGAGAATATTTTCATTTGCAATTCATGAACACCATCCTATTGTTGTGCATCTTCACAGTGCATTTATTTCACTTTATTTTTTAATTTTTAAAATGAAAAAAAAATTTATTTTGGGCAGAACGAAGTTTGCCGGGTCAGCTAGTATACATATAAAAATTAATCGCTAAATGTGTTGGTAAGCGCATAACTCAAAAACGCCTGGACCAATTTTGCCAATTCTCTTTTTAAAATGTTCGTTGAGGCTCAAGGATGGTTTTTACGGCAAGAAAAATTTGAAAAATTGCCGGAAAACCCCCAAAAACAGCCCTTTTCTTTTTTTCCATACAAATGAATGAATGTTTGTTTATTAGTAACGCTGAGGGAACGACTGAACCAATTTTGGTGAAATTTTCAGAGGTTGTTCCCTGTGGATCGGGGAAGGTTTGGAAATAACAAAAACCGCATGCTTTTCATGAGGCAAAGTCGGAAAGTTGGACAATTCCAAAAAGTAACCTTTTTTCATACAAATTTTTGGAACGAAGTTCCTTACGGCAGGCTTGCAGAAGATAGGATTTTGCTGCGGGAGCTAACTGAAAAAAAAGTGATAGTGAAAACCGTAAGAAATAACCCGTAAGAAAAAGACTGTAAGATCGCTAGTTATAGCCTACCTTTAGGTTTTGCAAAATAATTAGGCATGAAAATCTGTAACATTATTGTGTATACAAATTAGTTTTGAGTGAAGTGCGGAACACATAGAGCGCGACAGACTGCAAACTACATCTGTCAAATATTAAAATACAGACGTTCTTATGGACACTGTTATTTTGACAGCTGCACGACTACACGACTGCAGGTCGACACTTGTCGTTCCCGCTAACTTGATACGCTGAACACAATGGTTGCGACAGACGACAAACGACATCTGTCAAATATTAAAATACACAAGTTCTTATAGACACTGTTCTTTTGACAGCTGCACGACTACACGACGGTAGGCCGACAGTTGTCGTTCTCGCTAACTTCAATATTTTCGTATATTTGCTAACGACAGTAGGACGACAGTAGAGTTGACAGTAGAATGGGAGATAGAGAGATGAGGAAGAGTGGGGGTGCCACTAATATGTAAAATGTAAAATTATTCACAGATCTTACAAACTTAACGTTATTTTACAAATAAAAGCATAAAATAGCTCTATTATAGCTCTATTATATCCTTTGTAATAACAATTGATAATTTAAAACAAAAAAATTTTTACTAATTTTTTGCATAAAAAAAATTTCACTTTGAACAAAATATTAAAATTTAATTGAAGTGAAAGGTATTAGTATGGCCACAACGATATTGTGTATATGCAAAATGGACAGCGGTGTTGTCTTGTGTACATGCCGGCCATTGTTATGTTGCTGCCTTCTTACGAATGTTCATGTATTATCATGTGGTATTTTTTTTTGCAAATTATATCGATTCTACATTATCCGAAGGAACTTCGTTCCTGCCTGGTGTCCCACGACAGCGCATTTCTTGTTTATTTTAGAAATATTTCTTAATATAAACACATAAAGAACCAAAAACAGTGTTTTTTAAAGCAAACATTTATATACATAAGTAGTCTGTGAATTGATGAGTTTTGTGATAATCACAACAACAAAATTAAACAAAAACGCACCAAAACTAAATTATCCTGAAAATAAAAGCAAAAAAAATATTCGACAAATACGCAGAAGAGCGAATTCCAATGATTAACGGTGAAAGTTACGATTGGTTTGAATATTTTCTTTAACATTGTTATGCAGCATTCAATTTAGAAGTGATATTTAAAGTAAATGAGTGAAATGGTAAACATGGGTCGCAGAACAAAAGAAGTGTCTGAATAATTCAAAAATCTGTCGCTATAAATTTAAAAGTGGATTAACCGAAACTAAATAGCGGAACTAGTTGATAGGCCGCGAACAACTGTCCATTATATTATAAAAAATGGAAAGATAAAAAGTCGGTTGAAAATCATCCAAGGTGTGGTCACCCAAAAGCCTTAAGTAAAGCAGACGAACATTCGTTGGTTCGCCAGGTCAAGAAAGAACCAAAAACAAATGCCACGGTTCTCTCCAAAACTGTTCAAGAAAACCTAAATATAGATATGACACCCCAAACCATTCGAAATTATTTGAAAATCAATGGCTACAGGGGAAGAGTTGCGCGCAAAAAGTACATATGTATATATATGTACATATCTCTAAAAAAAATAGATTGGAAAGATTAAGGTTTGCAAAAACGTACATAAACAAGCCCGCTGAATTTTGGAATAAGGTGATATTTGCAGGTGAGATGGTAAAGTAATTGTGTACAGGAAACCCAACACAGAATTGGAAGAGCGAAATACTGTGGCAACTGTGAAACACGGAAGTGGAGGCGTTATGATTTGGGAGTGTATGTCGGCAGCTGGAGTTGGAAAAATGGAGCCAATTCGCCAAATCATGGACCACATGAAATACATTGACATTTTGAAGAGAAACTTACGAACTAGTGCACTAAATACAAAGCTTTGGTTTTTATACAATTTCCCTGGAGTAATTAAAACTCCTGCTCAAAGTCCAGATTTAAATCCCATAGAGCATCTATGGTATCATTTAGAAAGAAGGCTGAGACAGCGCCATTCTACGTGCAAAACCCATATGGAACAGATACTAATGGAAGAGTGGTACAATATAGACCCATCCATAACAAGAAAGTTGGTTGAATAAATACCAAGGTGTTTAAAAGAATTAGTCTGAAGAAAAGGAAGAGCTACGCGGTATTAAAGAGTAATTTTTTGTTTTCAAACTTGGATTTTACATGAATTGTCGCATATTATTTTTGCTTTAATTTTTGGAGTAATTCAGTTTTTGATACCGAGAGTTGAAGAGGGAAGCGAGACGCATTTGCAGACAAAAAAAAGAAAGATGCCGAAATGCGTGAGTACGAAGAACGTGCTAAGCTGGCCGACAGGGGTAATGCTCGAAAATTCTACGATAAGTTGCGGCGACTTACAGAAGGTTTCAAGACCGGAGCATACTCTTGTAGAACCCTCAAAGGTGATTTAGTTACCGATGCCCAGAGCATACTTAAATTATGGAGGGAACACTTCTCCAGCCCGCTGAATGGCAGTGAACGTACAACGCCAAGAGAAGGCGAACCCGATTCCCCAATCGATGACGATGGAGCAGACGTTCCATTGCCCGACCATGAAGAAGTTCGAATAGCAATTACCCGCCTGAAGAACAACAACGCGGCGGGGGCCGATGGGTTGCCGGCCGAGCTATTCAAACACGGCGGCGAAGAACTGATAAGGAGTATGCATCAGCTTCTTTGCAAAATATGGTCGGATGAAAGCATGCCCAACGATTGGAATTTAAGTGTGCTATGCCCAATCCATAAAAAAGGAGATCCCACAATCTGCGCCAACTACCGTGGGATAAGCCTCCTCAACATCGCGTACAAGGTTCTATCGAGCGTATTGTGTGAAAGACTTAAGCCCACCGTCAACAAATTGATTGGACCTTATCAGTGTGGCTTCAGACCTGGTAAATCAACAACCGACCAGATATTCACCGTGCGCCAAATTTTGGAAAAGACCCGTGAAAGGAGAATCGACACGCACCACCTATTCGTCGATTTCAAAGCTTCTTTCGACAGCACGAAAAGGAGCTGCCTTTATGCCGCGATGTCTGAATTTGGTATCCCCGCAAAACTAATACGGCTGTGTAAACTGACGTTGAGCAGCACCAAAAGCTCCATCAGGATCCGGAAGGACCTCTCCGACCCGTTCGATACCAAACGAGGTTTCAGACAAGGCGACTCCCTATAGTGCGACTTCTTCAATCTGCTGCTGGAGAAAATTATTCAAGCTGCAGAACTTAATCGAGCAGGTACAATCTTTTATAAGAGTGTACAGCTGCTGGCGTATGCCGATGATATTGATATCATCGGTCTCAACACCTGCGCCGTTAGTTCTGCTTTCTCCAGACTGAGCAAGGAAGCAACGCAAATGGGTCTGGCAATGAACGAGGGCAAGACGAAATATTTCCAGTCAACAAACAAACTGTCGTCGCACTCGCGCCTTGGCTGTCACGTCATTGTTGACAGTCATAACTTTGAAGTTGTAGATAATTTCGTCTATTTAACGCAGGATTACTCTTGCCAACAGTGCTACTTCGGACTGAGTAGGCAATTGAAAAGTAAAGTCCTCTCTCGACGAACAAAAGCCAAACTCTATAAGTCGCTCATAATTCCCGTCCTGCTATATGGTGCACAGGCTTGGACGATGACAACAACCGATGAGTCGACGTTACGAGTTTTCGAGAGAAAGGTTCTGCGAAAGATTTATGGTCCTTTGCGCGTTGGCCACGCCGAATATCGCATTCGATGGAACGATGAGCTGTAAGAGATATACGACGACATTGACATAGTTCAGCGAATTAAAAGACAGCGGCTACGCTGGCTAGGTCATGTTATCCGGATGGATAAGAGGAAGACCTCCACTCCGTTGGAAGGACCAAGTGTAGAAGGACCTGGCTTCATTTGGAATATCCTATTGGCGCCACGTAGCGAAGAGAAGAAACGACTGGCGCGCTGTTGTTGACTCGGCTATAATCGCGTAAGCGGTGTCTACGCCAGTAAAGAAGAAGAAGAATTCAGTTTTTGTGTTTTTTTGTTTAGTTTTGTAATTTTTATTATCATAAAACTCATTAATTTACAAACTAAATAAATTATTGCTTTATTTGGTCTTTTATTTGTTTATATTATGGAATATTTTAAAAAAACATAAAGAATGCATATGTCGAATACTTCTTTTGGCCAGTGTATGTTGTTGACTTAAACTGGAAGATTCAAAGTTAAATTTCGGAAGACTTGCGGTCATGCAAATCGATCGATCGTCTTGACAATGAAGACGACACCGTGAACTATCCAATGGAATTTCTAAATTCTTTGGAGAAGCTTGGTATGCCACCGCATCATTTGCGTCTCAAAGTTGGATCTGTCGTTATGATGTTTCTCAATCTGATTGTAACGCACCTATCAAATATAAGAGGCAGAATGATTGATTCTACGGATTTCTTTTGAGTTCTAACGATTTGTCATTTCAGTTCAAACGTATTCCGTTTCCAGTGAAAATTGAATTTGAGATGACGATCAACAGGATAGTCGCATAGTGGGTGGCATAAATTTGGAAATGCTATGTTTTTCTCACTGCCAGATATATGTACGTGGCGTGCTCACGAGTTGGAAAACCATCTTCTCTCTACATTTACGCACCGGAACAGAAACCCAAAAATGTTGTCTATCAAGTAGCGTTACATTGAAGAAAAATGTAGACAAATAGCAAATACGTAAATGATTTTCAACACAATATGTATTTTTGTCTTTTCATTTCCAAACACATATGTATGTACATTAGGGTGATTCAAAAAAAAAATTTTTTGTTTTTTTTTTATTGGTACTCGGAAAAATGGGTTCCTAGACACCTCTAAGAAATCCTCTCCAAATATGAGTTTTTAATTGTAACGGGAAGGTCCTCCGCCTAACGGTTTTCTATTTTTTCTTATTATCAGATAGAAAAATTTATATCTCGCTTCCAACTACTTAAAAAAATATCTTGTTAATTAGGTTTTGTAGGAAATTGAATGCTCTAAAATATGGTCTCTTATGATTTCTTCGTAAACCCAACCGTTTAAAAGATATTAACGGTTGAAATTTGACTATTTTTGGAAAAATTCTTTATTTCTTATTAATTTTATAACTCAATGAAAAAAAATTATTATGAATGATGAAACACATAGTTTTGTAGGAAATTTACTGCTCTATAAAAATGGTCTACTATGATTTTTCGATTAAGTTAAGCGTTTACGAGATATTCATCGTCAAACATCAATGCATATTAGGGTGGATCAAAAAAAAAATTATTTTTTTTCGTTTGGTTCTGTGAAAAACAGGTTCCTAGACACCTCTAAGAAATCCTCTCCAAAAACCTATTCATAATAATTTTTTTTCATTGAGTTATAAAATTAATAAGAAATAAAAAATTTTACCAAAAATAATCAAAGTTCAACTGTTAATATCTTTTAAACGGTTGGGTTTACGAAAAAATCTTAAGAGACCATATTTTAGAGCATTCAATTTCCTACAAAACCTAATTAACAAGATATTTTTTTAAGTAGTTGGAAGCGAGATATAAATTTTTCTATCTGATAATAAGAAAAAATAGAAAACCGTTAGGCGGAGGACCTTCCCGTTACAATTAAAAACTCATACTTGGAGAGGATTTCTTAGAGGTGTCTAGGAACCCATTTTTCCGAGTACCAATAAAAAAAAACAAAAATTTTTTTTTTTTTGAATCACCCTAATGTACATACATATGCATGTAATTTCACGCAGGACAACGGCTGCGGGGTCAGCTAGTTACATATAAAATCGTCAGAATCTGAAAACATGTCTAAGCATTTAAAGAAATTCACAGATCTGTGGTGCAACGGCACATTTGTGTTGTGATAAATCAAGTTTCACAAGATTCGAACGGCACACTGGGAAAATTGTTTTAGCTGGAAACAATTAATTGTAGCAAGTGGTCGCGGTACAGTGCGATTGAATTGACGTGAAAGTACAGTTGACTTGGTAAACGTACTCTATGTGGAAGATATTCAACGCAATGATATGAGTATCTCAGTATATACAGCAGTGTTGTCCAACGTGACTGTGTGCACGTTAAGCTTGTGTTGGTTATTCTAGCGTCAACTGATCGCAAAATTCTGCTTTGCTTGCCTACGAAGTTGAATACAGTTGCACAATCGTGCTTTCACGGACACTTGTCGCGACATGTTGGTGTGAGGTGTCTGGCACTGCCCGTGCGCTATTGTGCGCATAGGCCGTGGACAACGCTGATATACAGTAATAAACCTTTGCTTTGCTTACATATGTATGTATGTATGTACTCCAGAAAATGTTAGCGTGTTGTGTAACACTTTTTTGCTACTTGCTTGTGTTAGAATTTAAGCTACATATCGTCACCTAAAATGCAAAATAACGTATCATCAAAAAAATCGAAAATGAGTGTCTTATTGATTACGCTTCACTACTTCAAATTATATACATAACTAGCTGACCCGGCAAACTTCGTTCTGCCCAAAATAGATTTTTTTTTTCATTTCAAAAATTACACCGGTATTGCTTTTAATAAAATATGAACGATTTTTCCTAATTTCATTGTGTATACTTTAACAAAATTTTTACAAATCTTTCTTTTGTAAACATTGAACGGGCAGGTTTTCGATATGATCCAAACATTCAATATATCGCATCTGTTCAAATCGGTCAGATGTCAGTAGTTTGTCAATATTGCAATGCAGTCAAATTTAAAAATGAACCGCCAGGGTTATGTTGCGCCGGGGGAAAGACGATGCATTCCATGTATAATACCGAGGCATCTCCGAGTAAAGCAATGTTCTCGCGAACGGATCACTGGCGCAAGTTGCATAGAAACTTGTTAAAGTGGTTGCTGGTGGTATTTCCGTTCGCTGTACTATGTTCTCTGCGTTGAAATAAACTCGCTGGCCATTCTCCAAATGAGCTGACAGATGCACAACAGTAGGATGGCGTTCATGAATTGCAAATGAAAATATTCTCCAGATTACTTCATTGCAGTTCACATATCTGCCCATTTGAAATTTGCTAATTTCATCTCGTTCAACGCCAATAACCGCCATATCGCTTCCTTTGGTGACATATTTGCAAACATACTTAATTGATTTTATTGAACTGCAATACTCAACATTTATATGTGTTTTGAATGCCTTAGACAAAATTGGCGAATATGGAACGATCCATGTGTTATCAACCACGAAATTCTTTCCTTTCAATTGAGTGATGAATGTTCTGCCATTGTCAGCGGGTGAGCGACGCCGATAGAGAGGGTATCCGTCGTTTCCAGTTTGAGTTTCCGAAATAAAAGCACGGGGACAGCGTTTTTTGCATTTACTGTCCGACATACAAACCGAAGATGGAACGTGTTCTCCGCATGGCCCATGAACCATATTGGCCATCACCACTTCGTGCAACTCTGGATCTATTTCAACATCAGGAATTTCGGCGGAAATGATGTCATCAATTTGGTCAGGTGTAATTTTCTCGACCATCCAAAGAAGAATGTGTGTGTGGGGCAAACCTCTCTTCTGCCATTCCAATGAGTACATTCAGCATCGAACAGTGCCATATACACGTTGTTTCGTAATAAAGTCCATCAAACATCTGAGTTTTTGTTTAAACACGCGTGCTGTAACATCGTGGCGATCGCTTGGTGATTGACCGGGATGCAATAGATTCGTAATGTCTGGCCATTTTGGATTGCAAGTTAATGTAACAAACAAATCCGGCCGTCCATAATTGCGCACGTAAGTCATCGCATCCTGGGAGTACTCATGCATGTGTCTAGGACTGCCAATGTATGTCGATGGCAAAATATAGAGTCGACCAATATCTGTAATATCCGCATCACCATTCATTGCATCTCTTAAGTGAATATACTCTTCAGATCGCAACTTCGACTGATTGTATTGCATGTAATTAAGTCGTTCTGTCTCAACTTTAACATACATGTCAACTGCATACTGTTGAAATAACCGTCCATATCTCAGTAAATGGTTGTCATAGTTTTGGCGAATCATCATTCGATATGCGTAAAACTTCATTGAACTGACTTTTTTATTTGTCTCGACACCTAAAAGCTTAAATTACCTATATGAAGTAGCAAACAAAAATTTTTTTTTATTAACCATTCACCGGATTTATCATCTTATATCCTAAGTGATATCCTTCTTCTCTACGGCAGAACATGAGCGGATATTGCATTGCGTCGTAAGACCGATGTGTCTCACTTATCCGTTTTAGTGCGTTTTGATTTCTACGTTTGATAACAATATCACGCGACTGCAAATTTTCTCCAACAACAACAATTGATATTTCGCTAACTGTAGGTGCATTATATTGTCTTTCATGTGACCCTGTTGGTCTTTTGTCCGCTTGTATGATTATACTATGATCATCTGTTGGCATACGTTCCAACGAAATCGTAAACAGTTTAATGAGGCCATTGTGTTCGTGTAACATTTGCTGCAATTGTTCGATTATTTCTCTTTTCGTTGTATTGAAGATAGCACAACGCCGATTTACTTCATCATGTGAATCTCCCAGAAAGTAAATTTGGAGATATTTGTGTTCTTGATCTGGATGCGGCAACAGCGATCCATCGAGATGAACCATTCGCCCATGAACGTGTATAATTGGAGGAAAGCTCTGTAGTTTCTGTCGAATATTGTTTGGCAAAAATACCTTAAACGTTGGATTGTAGTTTTGTTCATTTACAATTTGCTTTAAGAAATGGCTCGAGTGAGGAGATTCACAGTAAAGCAGCTGGAACAATGGCTGCGGTGGTGGAAGCAATTCTGGCAACGGTTCATTTTTAAATTTGACTGCATTGCAATATTGACAAACTACTGACATCTGACCGATTTGAACAGATGCGCTATATTGAATGTTTGGATCATATCGAAAACCTGCCCGTTCAAAGTTCACAAAAGAAAGATGTTGCCGCTGTTGTCGTCGAATAATCGCATGTTGTGATCTTACTTCATCACTTTGGCGAGCACGAACTTCCTTTCTTCTCGATCGTTGTTGCTGATTGTGAACTTCCCTTCTTCTCAATCGTTCTTGCTGATTGTATGTTTGGTTGACATCTTCTAACTGGTGCGTGCTACTCTCCAGCAGTCTATTTCGTGGTGATACCCTCTCAATAACACTTTCCCTTTGACGTGCTCTGCTATTTCGTGTTCTCCTTGCGGCCTGGGAACTCCGAGAAGTGTTACCATACGTACTGATTCTTGACATCGTAACAATTATTTAATTGGAAATGATCATTCATTTGCATAAAGTTCATATAAGGTTTTACGGACCAATAACTTACCTTTGAAAACTCCAAAAATGAATGAATTAAACTAAGGAAGCAGATCAATTGAATGATAAATTCCAATGTACATAAATCGGTATTCGCCAACACGCTAAATCACTTTCACTAAATAACTCACTTTTTAAAACAAAATATATCAATATATCAGTAAAGCAAGGCGCATTTTTATTGCCCTCTAAATTTTGCGTGTTCGATTGCAAAGCAAAATTGACGTTTAATTTAATTTGTGTTTGTTTCATAAAACTGCCATTTCCATAAACCAAAAATAGCACGTAACACAACCAAAATTACCATATAACCGCTGCAGCAAGAACAACCAAAATGTCGTGCTAGGTGGAAAATGAGATAAATATATGGTGGATTAACAATCAAAATAATTAAAGATTGTAAGGGAGGTACCACGTCCCCTTTTTCGAATACGCCAAGCTTTATGGGTGAGAATGGTGTTGTTTCCTATAGCTCTATACCAATTTTCATGTTCCTACCTTAAACACTTTTGAAGGTATTCACCTTGAAAAGTTCAGTTTGTATGGGAGGTGCCACGCCCCCTTTTCCGATTACCCCTTCTTTTATGTGTAAGAAGGCTTTTGATACCATATAGGTCTATACCAATTTTCAGGTCCCTACCTTGAACCCTTCTTCCCTTCACAGATATTCTGCTTAAAAAATTTAGTTTGTATGGGAGGTACCACGCCCCTCTATTCGATAGCCCCCGGTTTTATAGGTGAGAGTGGTGTTGTTATCCTGTAGCTCTGTACCAATTTTCATGTTCCTAACTTAAACACTTTTGAAGATATTCGACTTGGAAAATTCAATTTGTATGGGAGGTGCCACGCCCCCTTAATATTTTATTCTGATTTTAAGACATGACCTGCGCGTGGTAATAACAAACAAATCCCCCAAAGGAAGTATTTCATTTAGTTCAGCCGTTTCCGAGTTTTAGCGTTACAACTATACACTATTTCATTTTTATATACATATACTAGCTGACCCCGCAGCCGTTGTCCTGCGTGAAATTATATGCTTTGAAATGAAAAGAAATTTGAAATGAAAATTCATATTGTGTTGATATCATTTAATTGAGATTTTTCTACATTTTTTTCAATGTAACGCAGCTTGATAAACAACATTTTTTGGTTTCTGTCCCGGTGCGTTAATGTACAGAGAAGATGGTTTTCCAACTCGTGTGCACGCCACTTATATCTGGCCGTGTGAAAAACATAGCATTTTCAAATTTATGTCACCCACTATGCGACTATCCTGTTGATCGTCATCTCAAATTCAATTTTCACTGGAAACGGAATACATTTGAGCTGAAATGGCAAATCGTTAGAACTCAAAGGAATTCGTACAATCAAGCATTCTGCGCCCTTGTTTTCGATGGGTGCTTCACAATCAGTCGGGTTTCATTACACAGTTTCGGTGCATGAAGATTGCGAAACATAATAATGACAGGTCCAACTTTGAGACGCACAGGATGCGGTGGCATACCAAGCCTCTCCAAAGAATTTAGAAATTTCACTGGATAATTGACGGCGTCGTCGTCATTGTCAAGATGATCGATTGATTTGTATGAACGCAAGTCTCCCGGAATTTGACTTTGAATCTTCCAGTTTAAGTCATCAACATCGGTATTTTTGGCAGCTAACATTGCGCGTGCACTTAAGGAATCGTAGTTACGATAATTTGGCCAATGTCCGAACATTCGTGATGAGTTCATCTTTCGTGAATTGATAAAGGGAAGATGGAATTGATATCGGACCACCGGAAGTATCAACCGTTATTGTACCATTTCCAATTTTTAGCGAAGACGATGTAAAATGTCTTTGACAATCTTTATATCGAAAAGTATGCGAACTTCATTTTCATTCCAGTGATTAACGTGTTCCAGCATTTGTAATTGCTGGCTTACTTCTCCAAAACTTTCACATATTCCCATATACCATTCACAGTAAACAATGACTCAAATAAAGTTGAACCGCGTACCTTAATCAATAGCAACCGAAGGTAGAAACAATCGTTGTTTTTCGGGTGGATTGTGTAAATTCGTCCTAATGCATTAGTTAATAAGACACCTGGATGTCAATCTACTGGTTGGCCTTGCTTTCTGCGTAACTATTTCTTCGACAATGCATCCCAATTATAATATCAAAGTATTTCCGAATGTCCTTGCAAATGGATCACTGACGAAAGTTGTGCTTCCTTTGGTCACGTATTTCCAAACGTATTTTATCGATTTCACCAAACTGCAATACTAAACACTGATATGAGTTTTGGATGTACTGATATGATTTTATTGGATGTGAATTAGACAATAATGGTGAATACAGTACGATCCATGTGTTGTCAACTTCGATATTCACTCTTCTAAGTTGAATGCTGAACGTTCTGTTATCTGGTGAGCGACGCCGATAGAGTTGATATCTACCATTTCTAGTTTGTGCTTCCGAAAGAAAAGCAGAGTGAATAGTGTTTCGTGCATTTATTGTCAGACATACAAACCGAAGTGGGATTGTAATGTCCGCAAGGTCCATGAATCATATTATGGTGTAACCATCATCCAAAGAAGAATGTGTGCATGCAAAATAGAGGTTTTTGCCACTCAACAAAGTGCATCTCATCCAACAGCACCACATATACGTTGCTTCAAGATAAAGACAATCAAACATCGTAACTGTTGTAGGAAAAGTCGTGCTGTAACATCGTGACGATCACTTGCTGATTGACCGCGAATTATAATTCCGAACGTATGTCTCCGCATCCTGGGAGTACTTCTTGCCTTGCCTTGCCTTGGCCTGCCATACTCATACTTTGTTGGCAAAAAGAACACCGACCGATATTAGGTCGACCTTTTGGTGGCTTCGTAACAAATTTCAATCTGCAATTGACCTCTTTGTGTGAAACACACGTAAAGTTTTCACTGAATAATTTTCAATAATTTTTCTTTTGAATAGACGAAAAAAAAGCAAGCGACCGAAATTGAACGAATCAAATAATTTACAAATCAAAATATTGAAAAACAAAATAAACAAAAATTGAAAAAAAATGTGTATGGAAAAAATTTACTTTTTAGAAATGTCCAATTTTCCGACTTTTCCTCATAATGATATATATCCAACGATATCGCCTTTTACTTTGGCATCGTTTTGTTTCATACACGTTTACGCCAATTTAAGGTTTGAATATTGGATACTGCGATGGTAGCGCCATCTATCGATCAAACATTACAAAATTAAAAATTGATTAAAAATGAAAAAATAATTTAAAAAACATTTTCCAGTGGACCAAATTGTAAACATAAACCTTTCTCGAATCTCCTTGAACGTACAGACAAAATTTCATCAAAATCGGCCCATCCGTTTAGGAGCAATCTCAAGGCAAACACACGGTCAGAAGATTTATATATATAAAGATAGATATTACATATGTTCAACATTTTCTGGTTCTGCGGTCATATATAAACCAGTCTTAACCAATATTAATATTTTGTTTCACACAGGTTCGATTTTATTTCGTGGTTCATTCATGCGGCTGTAAATTTCTGAAAATGTTGTTACGTTATTTTGCATTTCAGGTGACGAAATGTACATACTTATGTACATATAAATTTTAAAGTTATTTTTTATTTAAGTTCTTTTTTTAACAAGTGTTAAACACGCTTCAAAAATTTCTTAAATTTTGCAGGCAAAAAGATACTGTCCTGGGCGGTAAACTTTCGTTTGATATATACAAATTGATTAGCCGTTAAAACAGAAAATTAGGTGGAATTCGCATTTAGATACAGTAGAAACTCGACTAATTGTTGTCGATAGGCATTCGGAAAATCGAAAATCCGGATAATCGAATGTATGAAGAAAAACAAATAGATATTCATATCCTGCAACGAAAATCAATGTTTATTAAGAAATGAACACTTACTTATGTATGTATGTACATATTTTCTTAGATTACACTACATACGTAATACTAAACTGCAGCATTAATCATGAAATACAATAAAATATTTAGGTACGTATGTACGAATAATTTGTCTACAATATGTATGTATTTGGTAATTTGCATTTGGTAATCATGAAATAAGTAGGTAGGTAATAAGTTTAATTTGGTTTAAAATATTTGGTAATTGTCATTTGACGTAAGCAACTTTTTCTCTTCATTGCTGCTACATATATCACGAATTCGTTTCAGTTGTAGTAGACTCACAGTATCACTCTAGGGGTATTCTCTCGCTCTTGCATATATTTCCTCACGGTGCACCGGCACAACAACAAACACACGCAGAAAACTATTTGCAAGGGCTGTAAAATATATCAGACCAAAAACCATGTATATTTGCGTGCAATGTCATGGAAAAATATAATTGCAACCCTGTTTTAGCTGACATTTTACATAAAGTCATATAGCGTTGTTAAATTGTCTCTTACGCTTTGGCAGGTTTAAATATGTAGACGTGACACGCACGTCAGAGCGGAGTCACAATTGCAAATGAACTAAAACAATAATGAAACGCGCGGGGCAGCGGCAGCGACCCCACCTGCGCGAGCGGAATATGCAAGTTCCGACACGTTCATGATTCCATAATTTCTACGTAGGTACATATAAATTGGTCGCGAATGGTAGTCCGGATAATCGCGAATCCGTATAACTGAGGGCCGGATAAACGAGTTTCTACTGTATATGAATATAATTTTACAAATAATTTAATTAAGTAAAATAAGCGAATTTTAATCAGCACCTTTTATGTTTTCTGTCGGTCATATGTAACCGAGAAATCTAAAAAAGGGCTGTATTTTTTTAATAAGAACTCACTACGTAAAGAATATCTGAATATCAGTAAATGATGTTTTTATGGGCGAAATATTGCACACTATGGCATTTATATCACCTATTAGTAAATACATACATATATATCATTAATAAATAATTTCCTTTTATATTAAGCCAGAATATTTATAGTTTTTGTTATTTAATAAAATAAATTTATTTACTACCTCAATATATACAGCACTGCGTTGCTACCACTGAAAATCCAAAATGACCGCTATTCGCCCCCCAGAAAGCTACCCCGAAAAGGTTTTCTACTATATACATATGTACTTATGTATACTGAGTATCAAAAGTACTATAGAAAGGGTTCAGTGTCAAGTTTGAACACGAAAGTTTGTGCATTCAAAATCAAGACGGTGAAGTAATCTTAATGGCTAAAGAGTAGCAAGATTTGTTTTATGAGAGACTATTTGACTAATTTGACTGATATAATGAAGTGACACAATAGGTTTAGACACTTAAACTTTGGTACTCTGAACAAAATGATTAGTAAGAATCTGGTGCATGGTTTAGAAACAGCAAAAGTTTACAGTGATTTGAAAAATCATATAAGTATGTATGTGAAACCTGTGCAAAGTGTAAGATATGCGTAAAACCATTTCCAAAGAAAACTGAAAATCGCTCGAAAGACGTGTTGGATCTGGTGCATACAGACATTTGTGGACCAATGAATAAATCCCCACAAGGAGGAGCGCGGTATGTTGTAACATTCATTGACGATAAAACGCGATACACGTATGTAAGTTTCTTCAGAAATCGCGACGAAATATTCGAAAAATTTAAAGTGTTCTAGGCATTGTCTGAGAAGCAGATAGGAAAAAAATAAAGTGTCTGAGAAGCGACAACGGCCGTGAGTATTTGCGTGGCGCGTTTGACCAACTCCTGGCAAGCAATGGTATTAAAAGGCAGCTTACTGTACCACACACATCTCAACAAATTGGTGTAGCTGAGCGCGCGAACAGAACATTGGTTGAGATGGTGCCCAGTATGATTCTACATGCTGGTCTGGATGAAGGCTTCTGGGCAGAAGCTATTAAAACGACTACATACCTCAAGAACCGTTCGGAAACACCTGCCTTAGCGGACATGACACCATTCGAGTCGTGGTCTGGCAAAAAGCCAACGGTGAGCCATCTGAGAATATTCGGGATCAAAGCTATAGTTTTGGACAAGAAGCATAGCAGTAAATTTCTTCCGAAAGGTGAGGCGCATGGGATCAGCAAAGGCATACCATTTATACGATCCGAGTACAGGAAAGATAACAGTAGCACGTGACATAATTTTTCTTGAAAGATTATTTGCAGATGCCAGTGTAAAGCATAATGAATCGGTAACTATGTGTGAAATGCTGCTGGTCTGGAGTCAGAGTCGGTATGTGTTACATAAGAAGAAAATATGGAAAACGCTGATGCCGACTGCGATGCGTGTGATGGAGTTTTGTCTAAAGAAGACAATAAGGGCAAGTATAATATCAAGAGGAGTCCTGGTCGACCAAAGCTGATACGTATAGGAAATCCAGCAAGCAGTATAACATTTTGAATGTTATGACAACTGATGATGTGGCAGTACCAGAAGCAGTAACTTCAGCCATCATGCCAGTCAGTGGAAGGCATCGATGCAGAAGGAGATGGAGAGTCTAAAGGCCAAGAAAACGTCGTGGTGGATCTTCCGAAGGGCGAAAATGCGATCGGTTGTAAATGGGTGTTTGCAGTAAAGCGTGACAAGCATGGCAACATCGCTCGTTTTAAGTCTAGTCTAGTGGCCAAAGGCTGTGGCCAGAGATTCGGTGTCAACTACACTTTAGCACAGTATTCAACAATACGTCTAGCAATTGCCATAGCGGCTGAGAAAGGTATGTACATACGTATATGCACCAATTGATGTGTCATCTGCTTATCTCAACAGTGAACTGCGAAATGTGGTGTACATGAGACAACCAGAGGGATTTGAAGGCCAAGAAAATCTTGGGAGTGTGCGTAAGCTTCAGAAGTCTTTATACGACTTAAAGCAAAGTGATTGTAAATGGAACAGAAAACTCAATGAGGTACTCCTGAAGATTGGACTCGTTTCATGTGCTAGTGAACCATGTTTGTTCACAGTTTGTAGTAGCACGGCTTTCAGCATGGTCATTGCCTAAGTTGACGATTTAATTGTTGCCAGCACATCTATGAAAGCGCTCAATAAAGTGAAGGCGTCAATAGCGAACGAATTCGATGTATTCGATGGCGGTCAGCTGAAGCATTTCTTTTGTATGGAAATAGAAACAGAAGGAGTAACGAAACGGTATATTGGAAACCTACTCCACGATCATGGTCTGAGTAACTGCAAGCCGAATGTCATTCCGATGAGCACAGGATTTCAGCTTAAAAGTGACAATGATGAGTGTCCGCGAGCAAACCAGGCAAGCTATCAATCTCAGATAGGTTCGCAATTGGAGTCTGCACTACCAACGGACTGGAAAACCCGTCGAATGTTATGTTGATGCTGAATGGGCTGGAGATTGCATAGATCAAAAATCGTAAAGCGGCTGAACGTTTCTTGCAGCAAAAGCAGTGATCTCATGAGAATCGAAGAAACACGGCGTCATGGTCTTAATCGGCACTGAAGTGGAGTACATCGCCTTCTCAACGGCTGCTAAAGAAGCAGCGCGAACTCATGAACGAGATGGGTTTGAGCGACGGTCCACAAAGATATTTAGCTACAAGCAAAGTGCAAAATGTTTAGCAAAAGATTCGAAATACCATGCGCACAGTAAGCATATACATAGATATTAACACCCTTATTCTGCGCACTTGACAAATTAATAAAATATTGAAAATTATTTCATATGTTTATCAAGTAAGACATATTTTGGTATTCTGTGGCAATCTTGATAAAGGAAAAAACCTTGGGTTCGCAAAGCTTTTTTTCGTTAACAAAATAATGTAAATTGAAACAGCTAATTTCTATTCAAATTTTATTTATTCGTTATAATTGACTCTTCTGCAACGTAAGAATGCAAAATAATGTAACCACATTTTCAGAAATTTACAGTGGCTTGAAAGAAACACGAAATAAAATCGAACCTGAGTGAAACAAAATGTTAATATTGGTTAAGACTGGTTTATATATGTATGATCGCAGAACCAGAAAATGTTGAGCATATGTAATATTATGTACATATATAATTTGAAGTAGTGAAGCGTAATCAATAAGACACTCAATTTCGATTTTTTTGATGATACGTTATTTTGCATTTCAGGTGACGATACGAAAACAATAAACTGAGAACTTTGTGACCAAATAAGTCATTATGTATGAAATTTATTTACAAAAGTTTTATTTAGTATTCTTTTACACTTTCCATACGTATTTTTTTAGACATACACATTAAAAGCAAATTCCCAGAACAAAAACAAACTCACTTAAATTAAACGGAAAAAGTATCCGTGCACATCATAACGGATTATGCATAATTGATTTCGCTTTGAACAGTTCACTTTAAAGTTATTAGATTTTTTTCTTTGTGCAAAAATTCGCGATGGCCACTAAAATTAAAGAAATTAGCGCTGGTAAAAGAAAAATTATTCTTAAACTCAGAAGAGAGGGCAAATCATTCAGGGAAATAGGTAAAATAATAGGAAGACCTCATTCTTCTGTGCATTATGTCGTGCAAGCATTCAAAAAAACTAACTCGATTGTGTTACAACCACGTTCTGGCCATCCAAGTATATATATTGACCGTTCGAGAAAAACGAACAATATTACAGTCAGTAAGAGCAAATCCTCACCTTACTGCCTCGCAAATTTGTGAAAACATTAAAAATTCGTTTGATAAGGATCTCCATGAAGATACTATACGAAAATTTTTGAAGAAAGATGGGTATCACGCACATAGGAAGCCCTTTATTTCCGAAGTGAACAACGTTTGAATTTTGCCAATAAACATATTAACAAGCCTCGAGAGCTTTGGGAACGTGTCTTGCGACGAAAGCAAGTTTTGTACTTTTGGCTTTATAGGAAAAAAGTTGGTGTGGCGTAAGAGTGGTACACTTGATGAAGATAATCGTTTACCCACAGTCAAACATGGCGGAGGTGGCGTCAAGGTCTGCGGGTGTATGGCGGCAGGAGAAGCAGGCAAACTCGTTTTTATAGATTCAATAATAAATCAATTCGGATATTTAAGCATTTTGAAAAGTAATTCGAAAGATAGTGCTCAGCAGTGGGGCTTGCTGATGATTTTTGGTTTCAACAGGATAATGATCCAAAGCACACGGCACACAATGTAAAGCTTTGGTTGCTCTATAACATAAAAAACCAATGCGCTCGCCACCTTAATCTCCAGACCTTAATTCCATCAAGTATTTGTGGGATTTACTGGAGCGCAGAATCCGCCAACACACCATAACCTCCAAGGAAATTCTCAAAAATGTGATCATGGACGAATGGGCCAAAATTACAAATAATGACACATCCAAACTGATTCATTCAATGCCACAACGACTTGCCGAGGTCCTAAAACGTAAGGGCTATCCCACCAGTTACTAGGATATTGAATTTTCACAAAATAATTTAACTAAGTATATGTACTTAATTTCAAATTGTTCGAATACTTTTTCTGTTTCATTATGTCAGTTTTTTTTTGTTTCTGTTTTGATAGTATATATCGTTATATTCGTTTATTTATTATACTGTGTTAATTTGTAGACGTTAGTGGTTTGGAAAAGCCAACTGTACACTCGTGCAAGGCGGTAAAATATGAGTCAAAGGCTCACAGGTGGGGGTCCAATCCCCAAGCCGATGATCGACTTTGAAGAAAAAGCTTTGTATATATTTGGTTAGGCTGCTGTGGATGGGATAAAAAATGTCAAAGCCTTGGTTTAACGCCAATGGAGCCTTTGACGGTTGAAGGCACAATTTCATCACCCAGTCCAGGTAGTCCTCTGCAATTATGCAGTCCCGTAGAAACAACCCCAAATATCTAACAAACAACAAGTCCATCGACACCATCTACATATCCATTACTTAGCTTGGAAAACCAAAGTAAGTTTTCATTATGATATAATTACAAAATATATATGTATGTACATATATTTTTTGCAACTTTTTATTAGGTTTTTTCTTTAAGGATGCTTCAACTTCGGTGCTGTCACGAAGTGCACGCAATAAACTCATCAGCACTTTGATAGCTGATATACCCAAAAGGAATGCTGCTGAAGAGGAGAGGCGACAGGAGCATCGTAAAATGATGCAGCCCTTTCAAGGCCTAACCAATTCCATAACGGAATTAATAAAATCGTATAATATTAATCTAAAATATTTTTTAAAGTTTAATTAAAATAATAATTAATTTTGTGTAATATTAATTAATATTTATTGAATTCAATAACTTTTTTTTTTGTTTTAGAATAAAAAAAAATTGGATACAATGTTCAATTTGTTTTCTTTTAACAAAAAGGATAAATAAATAAACAAATAATGCAAGTAAGTAGTGTATTTCGAAAGTCGAATTGTGAGAATATTTATATATGTACCAACATACTTATATGGATTGGCTTCTGTATATACATACATATATGTATAACTAAAGAGTTGATATATATCTTGAACTTGTTCTTTCACCTTCGCGCATGTACTGTGAAGAGTTATAATCATTAATTGGAGAATCAAATCTTCTGCAACCCCGTCATCTATTTCGTTCAACGTAATGTCTGCTTTCGTCATTATTTATGCAATATAACGCAAGCACTAACAAACAAAGCGGAAGTTTCGTGTGAATAATGTAGAACTCGGTGCTTCAACAATCATCTGAAGCGAGATTTTAAAACACCAAATGCTCTCTCTATGCAGTTTCTTGCAGAACCATGTAATTTGTTGTATTTTTGCTCTTTATAGGTATTAGGTGTTCCCACTGGTGTTAAAGGCCACGGTTCTAGAGGATAACCTTGATCGCCAGGAAGCCATTATTCTCTCCGTTGTTGCGCAGACGTATTAGTACATATGTAAAACATAAACGGTGATCGCAAACCTAAAAAACGTTACATTCAAAAATTGCATTGACATAACAACAAAGCTTACTGCTTCAACATTGAAACTGTAGAATCCTTTTCTATTTAAATATAAATTAAGAACACGTTCGACATTATTTGATGGTGGAGCAATGATAGTAATATGGGTGCAGTCAATTGCTCCTATGGTGCTTTATATATACGAGGTGTGTTCAAAAAGTATCGCGAATTTTGTGTTTTTTCAAAAATTATTTATTTATTCATGAATATCTATTTTGTCCCCTTAAAAGTAATCCCCATGAGATATTATACACTTGTGCCAACGGTTTTTCCAATCTTCTAAGCACTTCAAAAAATCATTTTTTTATCTTCTTCAGCTCCTCCTTCGATGCCGTCTTTATCTCGTCAAGAGAAGAGTCAAGTCGTCCTTTCATGGGCCTCTTCAGTTTAGGGAACAAGAAAAAGTCACAGGGGGACAGATCTGGGGAATACGGTGGCTGCGGCATCATTAATGTGTTGTTTTTGGCCAAAAAGTCGCACACAAGCAACGATGTGTGTGAGCAGGGGCGTTATCGTGGTGCAAAAGCCAATTTTTGTTCTTCCATAAATCCGCGTTTCTGGCGGATTGCTTCGCGCAAATTGCGCATAACTTGCAGGTAATATTCCTTATTGACCGTTCTTCCCTGTGGCAAGAACTCATGATGCACCACGCCCCTGCAATCGAAGAAAACTGTCAGTTACGATTCGCGATGCTTTTTGACCACACCTCGTATATACATATATATTTTATTTATGTATTTATATTTTTATTTGAGACACAGAATACGAAATGCTTGATAAATTTCAAATTTTGATAAATTAGAAATACAGTGTAATCCATTTATAATGGACTCGCTTAAGATGGAAACTCTGTTATTATGTACCTCTTTGTCAAGTCCCAGTTCAAACATATGTAAAAAACTCGGTTAAAATAGACTCGGTTATAATGGACTCCGGTTATAATAGACAATAAAATCGGATTTTGTCCATTATAACCGAAGCTTTCAAAATCAAATTTCAAAATAAAGTTGGCAATCAGTTGGCAATAAGCAAAATTTTGTACTTCCCCAAATTCGATCAAGAGACACAATCAGTCTCTGCAGCAGAAAATGTTCATTTTTTTTCTTGGAAATAAGTCAAAGAAGTCAAACAACTTCTGCGGTGGGCTGAAAGTGACGTTCGTTGGCTTTTCATTGTTCAAATGCAATCAATTTGCTCAATAAACTCGAAATCAAACTACAAAAAGATTTTGCCAATAAGGCATTCACCCCAAAGAAAATCACTGACTTTTTTCAAAAGACTTAATAAAACTTATTATTTTCTTAATTTTGTATTTTTATTCATAAACTTTATTGCTTGAATAAAAAAACACATTGAATTTACTTTTTGAGTTAAAAATTTTATATTCTGATTAGATGGACACTCGGTTATAATGGACAATTTGACATGGTCCCGTGGAGTCCATTATAACCGGATTACACTGTATGTTGAATTTGTCATGTGCACAGAATAGGGGTGTAAGTATCATCATGTCAGGCAAATGGTCAAGGACAGTGTAATTGAAATAAAGTATGTATCAACTAAAAATATGATATCTGATGTCCTGACTAAGAACCTTAGTAAAATTAGGCATAAGAAATGTATTAGCATGATAGGTTTGCGTTGAGAAGGAGTGTCGATGCCTGCAAGCAACAAGGTTCTCTTATATATTGTATGTTTGTTATGAAAAATTTTTTTTAAACTTATATACTAACTTTATTCACAAAATACAAAAAACACATATACATATATCATAATTGTATGTATATAGAAATCTTTAACAAATCGCTAAATCCGCAGTTTATATCACTGTGCAACGCGGACATAACGGAAGGATAATTGGAAATGAATTAATAATATTATAATTTTTACAGTTAATAAACAATTATTAGCTATTAATTTTTGTGACCAGCTAAAATTTAAGACGTTATTTTGTGAGTAGTTTTAGTGTATTGTGAATAGTATCAAGTCATAAACAAAGACTTTGTTTTTAAAACTCTTAAATAATAACTACAGACTGCTAGCTGAATACCGATATATACATAGTATGTACATATGTATGTATGTACCTTTATGATTATGTTGTGATCGATTCAAAATTTTGTCTATTATTGAGGGTTTTAATCACATGCTGACATAGGAAATATTTGTGGAAATTTATAAAATCCGGTTGAATCCCAATTTAGCTTTACCTGACTTGTTTTGCTATGTTTTAAAGTTAAGTTGTGTTTAGGTTAAGTAAACGTTAATATCAAGTTACAACTCCTAAATTTAGAAAATTCCTTCCTCCTTCTTTCTCCTTTAAAATAAAAAACATACTTGAATAAAAAAAGTGAATTGATTTTTTTTCAAAAATATATTATTACAACAAAAAAATTAAAAACATACTATGACTAAATTTAATTGCAAAATGAATAAACATTTCAAACCAAAAATTCATTTTAGACTTTTTAAAATAACCGTTGCCTCAGCCTTCAAAACCAAATACGGGACGTTCGACACCACTAAAGCCGCCACCAAAACTTGTACCGCCACCTGGTCTACTGAAGCCACCAAAAGGTGGACGGCCACCTGGTGCGCCGAAACCACCAAAGACGCCACCAATTCCGGGACGATAAGATACAGGGAACCCACCAAGTTGTGGCAAAGACGCAGCAGCTGCAATCAACAGCGCCAAAACAAATAGAACTTTCATGATATTATACTATTTTCGACAAATGGTGCTGAACAAAAATACTGTCGGATTTTTCTCGTGAGCTGCCGCGGTGCGTGCGTTTATAACTTCACAATTAACACTAATGTTGTATTGATACTATGCGAAATTTATTTATACTCAACTTTCGGAAGCACAACCACCACATAACATATTTACTTTATGCAAGATTTGCAGCTATTAATTAATACCCTAACGCACACATGAACTAGAAACTCACGCGCTCACTCTCTCGCACACCAGCAACTGCAAAAATATTCATTGTATCTAAATTCAATCTATGTATGTATATTCAATCTTAACGGCATACATATGCCATCGCACCAGTAAGAAAGGGCTCAATTCGGGTAAACCGAACATTTTATACTCCCGCAATTCGCAAGGGACAAAACTTAGAAAATACAAGTAATCACAAAACTTTTTATTAAGAAATGTTGCGTTAAAATTCAACACGCATTATTCGACAAAATCGTAAATGGTATCTTGATAATTTATACTATAGAGCACTTAGTTTCATTACTACATTCTCCTTCGTGTCTGCGATTTTTATAATAAATCAAATAATTATATTATTAGCAAAAGTACACAATATCTTCAAGATAATTCACATTTGGACCGCTTTATATGGTAAAGAAAGCTCGAAATTCTTAATATCAGGTCCTATAGTCAGAGAGTCAATGCAATTGTCTTATGGAAGCATGAATAGACGGTTTTTATTACTTATCAATACTGTAACATATTATTAGCACAAAATGAACACGAAATATTTGTAAGCTAAGGTCGGTTGCTTGTTCTAAGCTTTGGTAAAAATAAATTTACCAGATATGGAAGAGCTAATTTCGAGTATAAACGCACATTTCATACTCTTGCAACTTGCCAGAACCAAAGCTACGAAAGTACTCTCAGTCAGTCAGTCAGTACTTGTTAGTTATATGGGTAGACCCCAGTACCAGTTTTGAAAGTTGAAATCGGGCGGGCTGGTCTCGATATATGTATGTGTGTTAGGCCCTTGGTCTAACTTTGACCCCGCCTTCATTTAAGTCTTTTGATACCATCTTCTTTAATGTCTCTGAAGTTTTTGGTTATTGATTTATCGGGCTTTTAGTAATTTTTGACAGTACCAAAGTAATGGTACTTTATACGTTTTCAGTTAATGACGGACAAATAGACAGACAGTGACCCGAATTTCAACCCGTCGTTATCATTTATACATACATACATACATACATATATCGCTAAGTTTTAGGTGATACGAACAACCGTTAGCTTTCCTCTTCTTGAAATGGTGATTTTTTCCGATTTTGGACTTCAGACGCTCTAGTAACGTAATTTAATCGTCGTTGTTAATAATTTTTCCTATTTGAAGATATTCTATGAATATTACACCACAAGTATCTTAACATGCCGATGCCATAACCAGCCGGCTTCAGTGCAGTCTACTTACTTGACTGTCGATTGGACTCCGGTGTGAGATGATGCAGCTATGTTTCATACATTGCCACATATGAAACACTCCTGAGAATCAGCAATTCGTTGTTTTTTTGTTGGATTTTGAGCTTGGATAGCACCCACTTTGCACAGAGCTTTCACATACTCAAATATTCATTTACATATATCCAATACGTTCCTTTAATATCTTGAGGGCCTCAAGCCAAAAATTAGTAAAGGGAAATCCTGCCAAGGCTACCCCTAGCTCCTATGTACTACTTATAATGATTTTCATTATTTTTGCAGATTTTATGCCGATTACGTCGATCAGTGTGAAGTGTGCTAAAAGTTGAAGCTCCAATATACCCGATTTAAAATGTGTAATGTGTTAACGACTGTTTTGATGGTTCTGGTTATCCATTCAGTTTCATCGAATTATTAATATTTTCTGATATGAAGTTTGGCCACCACCCGTATTTACCCGTCAATGAACCTTAAAAATTGCGAGAGTATAAAAATTTCGCTTCCACCCGAACTGAATCCCTCCTTAATTGTTAGAAATCTCTGTGACTGTTGAAATTTATTTCACATGTCACTTCATTTTCCCATTTGTTAAAAGCAAATGTCGTAATCTATTAATTTATTAAAACAAGCGAAAGCGTCTGTTTACGATTAATAGTACAACTAGCGAATTCCGCTCCGCCCTACCTTAGTTGCCGCCCTTAGCGAACAAAATTTATCAAAAGTTGAGCCCGTAGAAATGCTCTCTTTTGTTTTCATTTGAACAATGTTGCCATCGCTCAATATGCATATATAATTTTGCACACATCTAATTTTTCAATTACATTTTTTCATAATTTTTTTTAATAAAAATACTTTATATATTTATAAATAATAGCATTCGACTCTGATTTTAAGTTAGTTTAAGAAAATTTCAATTATATTAAAGCTAGATTTTATATTTGCTACAGAATATCGAGACTGGCAACCCTGCGTTTTGAGAGAGCAATCAGCTGACTCGTTTCTACAGGAAAAATCCAATCGTGGAAGCTTCTACGGAAACGTACGGCAAACCGGGCGATAGAAGCGGTGTTGGCTAATCATTTAAATTGCGCTTTCATAAGATAGGTCGTATCAGCTAATTCGGGCTGCGGTTTTGCGGTGTTCGCTAGTTAAGCTATAACAACCTATTCCTTCCGCGGACGAACCTGTGCAGAAGTACATACATACATATGTAATTATATTCAAATTCGCTTATTTGTTTTTTGACATCCGCTTACATTTTATGACATAACATTTTGTATGACATTTTCATTTTTTACTCTAACAAATTGTTGCACAGAGCATAGTCACAGTTATATTCATTTAACGATTTCGACAATTTTTTACTCAAATGACGTTATCGATGTTTGATTTATATACCGTAAAGTGAAATTTTTACTGTATTTCACAGTAATGGCCCGGCAACCTCACTTACCAAATATGACTGAAATCGGTAATCAGACCGCTGCCACGCCCAACCTGTGGGTAGAAAATTTTGAAAAAGTGGCCGTGACCACGACCTCTATTAAGTTTAATGTACATATCTTCTAAACTCCTAAAGCCTCAAGAACCTAATTTGCTCGGCGCAAATGTTATAAGAACTTCTATTTCTGTTTATATTATATTATTTAATTAAAATAACGGGATAAAATTTTGCACTTATAACCGAATGTGTGGACCGCAGTATGTATAGTTGACTTTGTGCTGGATATATTGGCCAATATTTAAGTTATCTAAATGAAAATTACGGAACGTGTTTTAAACATAACAGTATACATATGAATGTATCTTTGTGTCTAAAATAGATATATGTAATTATATATGATACTAGCTGGCCCGGCGAACTTCGCCCCGCCCAATTTTTATTTTTTTTTGGAAGTCATGGACTTGTATAACTTTACCACAAATAATATAAACTTCAAACAACGCATTTTCATTTAATGTTTTTAATGTTTGTAGCGCCATCTACTGTAACATACCGCACTTATTCAATACCGCTGTTAGCGCCACCAACTGGTGAATAGCTCTTTGCTAATAATAAACAAATAATTTGCAATAAATAAATAATGCGACTATAAGGAGAGTTATAAACTATCCTATCTTTCAAGTTGGACCAAACTGCACACAGTGTTAAAAATTTCATTAAAATCGGTTCAGTAGTTTAGGAGTCCATCGCAAACAAACAACGTGACAGGTGATTTTTATATATTAAGATATTAGTGTATGAGTTATATAGTGCATACACATGTGCCAATAAATCTTAGATTCCGATGTTCTGGTTGACGTTTTACATCTTAAGGTGTTTCAGTGGCTTTGAATCTTGTAAGTTGCACGTATACAAAATGTTTGGTTGCACCTGGACTTATTTTTCTCTTACTTCCTTTTACTCAAGTTACAACTTGCACAGATAGATAGACGGTCTTGCTTTAAAGGAGCCAGGCTCAATGGACGATGGAATATTTAGGTGAAATGCATAAAGTTGTTTTAATATTTCTGTGTTACAGTGCTAAAATGGAGAAAATAGGACTACAACCAGGCCTTCCTCGTATATAACACTATTTTAATATCCTTCTGATCCTTTACCATTTCAATATACAAATAAAGTACCAATTATTGTAGAGTGACAAAACTTTTCCCGATTGTTCAAATCGAGCCAAAATGGTACTGAATATGTGGACTAGGGTGATTCAAATTTTTTTTTTTTCGATTGGTATTGATTGATTTTATCATTCATAATAATTTTTTTCATTGAGTTATAAAATTCATAAGCAAAAAAATATTTTCCCAAAAATAATCAAACTTTAACTGTTAATATCTTTTAAACGGTTGGGTTTACGAAAAAATCGTGGAAGACCTTTTTTGTAGAGCATTCAATTTCCTACAAAATCTAAGGAACAAGATATTTTTTCAAATAGTTGGATGCGAGATATAAATTTTTCTATCTTATAATAAGAAAAAATAGAAAACTATATGTAAGAGGACCTTCCCGTATTAAAAACTCATATTTGGAGACGCTTTCTTAGAGGTGTCTAGGAACTTATTTTTCCGAGTACCAATAAAAAAAAAAAAAAATTTTGAATCACCCTAATGTGGACCCAGTGCACACAGTTAACTTTTAACCGAAAATATCAGCCAATGTGTGAGATATATAATTGAAATTCAGAAAGAATCATTGCCTAATAACAATATCTCTTTGTATCAAAAATCAGTTAAATCGTAGTATAAATATTTTCGAACTTGTGTATATCGTATATCACCCAATATGTGAGTTATCTCAGTAAAAATGAAAGAGCGTATTTTACTAATAACCACCATTATATTTGAGCCTAAAATTAGTAATTTCGGGTGAAAATTGGCATCGCCCCATGTTATATAACTTGTAACAAAATTTTCGACCATCCGACTGACTTTAGTCAATATAGTGGAGACGGTATGCAAAGTATCGTAAAGAAACCATAGAGCATTTAATTAAAATGTAGCATTATAATAGTATGTGCTTTCGGCTAAAAAAGATAAAATAGATTTAGGATGAATTAATATAATTTTGGCTTAGATTGCAATCCATTCGGAATTTCGTCGAAGAATGAAGTTGAACCCTTTCGCTAAATGTTTCAATACTACCATCACCTGAAGGTATTTAACCTTGTGATCCTTGCAAATTGCAAGATGATAAAATGTTCGGTTACACTCGAACTTAGGCCTTCCTTACTAGTTATGTGATCTGCTTAATATCATGTCACAAATTTGATACAATATAAGAGACATCCCGTCCATGAAGACAAATTAGGCAATTGCCTTTATTTCATTTTATTTTAATATAATATGAAATCATTTATATATGTAATTGCTTTATTTATTTAATTTGTACAAATTGTAGTTCCCTTCATAAAACAGGAAAGAAAATTCAATTATGGAGAGAAGATTAGCCAATTTGCGATGATTGCTCTTTATACTCTTGCAGTATGTTGCTACAGAGTAGAATGGTTTGGTTCACCTAACGGATGTTTGTATCAATCCTAAAAGTCTTAGAAATAATCAAGTTAGATACAGGGTTACATATATAAATAATCAGTTGATAAGACGAGTTGAAATCCAATTTAAATTAAAATTTAAACCTGGAGTGATAAAAGAGGATTTAAGAGGAACCGGGGTCAGAAATGGACGATGGGCGTGCTGTATATCAAACATTTTTTTAGCCCTGATATACCTAACCAAAAAATTTTCGAACTTCCAATTGACTTTATACCGCATATTTCGGCAAATATACATATGTATGTACATATATGGACATACATACATAAGTTATTTTAACTAAATTGATGTAGCGTGTTTTTCTAATAAAGGTGCATCATTGTGCTTAAAATAGATAAAATCGCGAAAACTGAGGGACTAGGTTTTTTATAAATCAAATTTTTTACAAAATAAGGAGCTTTTTATATACCCTTTTAAGATAAAAAAAATGCAAATTAATAGATTGTTTGGTTTTCGAGTAACTACGGGCAACTGCCTGTGGTCGACTGCCGTTTTCTTTATTATCTTTTTCTTAAATACAATATTTTGCTTAAGCCTAGATACAAATATTAATCTTACATTCTAGGAAGTATATCTACAATCCACTTGAGGTAGGACATATGTAGGACATATGTTTCAAGTGGAAAGATTCATCTTACAATCTATGAGTTATATTTTTGGACCACCTAAGGCGGACAGTATTAGCAAAGTACATATAATGTTTAAATACGGACCATATGGGTCATAAGTGTCATGTTACATATTTATGACAGATAAAGAATATGTTCATGTAATATGAACTGGTGGTATTAACTCCCCCACCTCTAAATTGAAGCGTCCCGATTCAAAGGGATATAGTACGTGAGGCTATAGGCTATTTTATCAATTTAAACAGTACTATTTTGAAATCTTAATTTATTTTACAATTTATTTAAATTTGACTCCTAGATACATTTTATATTATCTTTGACTTATAATTATTTTTTTGATTGAAGTCTTTTTAAATGTGACAACTTTTAGACAAAAATTTCTTTTTCTTGCATATTAATTTAAGATTTGATATTATCTTTATGTATTAATCTGTTTCTGTTTTGTATTTTAATTGTATTTCCTAAATCTTCTAATACTACTTGTCTTTTGTACTTGGGGTTCAATTTATTTCTTTCCCCATAAATTTTTTCATAAATAATATCTCCTTTTTTATAACTTTTCTGAAGCCTTTTCTTGTTATGATGCTCTAGCATTTTCTCTTGAGCATTTTGTAACACATTTTTCATATTATCATGAGGCTCTTTATTAAATAAAATGTTGCAAGGTTGTTTACCTGTTACAGAATGAATTGTTTTATTATACTGTTGAACTGCTCTCATAATTGATTCAAAATTACTAATTAAGTTGTGTTCTTGCTTTAAACATCTGGAGATTTCAATCAGTGTTGAATGAACTCTTTCTATTTGGCCATTACTTGTGCTGTGGCGTGGTGTACAATAATAAATTTGCACATTAATCCTTTCCATTAAAGACTTGAACTGTATCGTACTTAAGCCTGGTTCATTATCAATAACTATACTTTTAACATTTGGAAATGTTTGTAACAGTTCCAAAACTTTTTCTTCTAAATTTGATTTGTCTTCTATATATTTTACGATTAGAAATTTGGAATATGAATCTATACATGTAAGAAATTTAAGCTTTTGTGCGAAAAAAATATCTATATGGAGTTGTTCTCCCTCTTCGTTTGGTATTGGTGCTTCTCCTATTGGAATTAGTTTCGGATGTCTTTCATATTTATTACTATTACATATGCTACAATTTTTTGCGTACTGTTTAAATTGTTTTATCATTAAAGGCCAATAATATTGCTGCCCAATTTGTGCCAAATTTTCCCTATAATTTCTATGTGCTCTATTATGTGTTTGCTCGATTATCGATCCTTGATCTTCTTTATTGCATATATCATTAGGGAATAGTTTAGTATATAGAAATTTTATCGTGGGAAATGTCTCCTTCAAAATGTTTTTTATTGCATATAGCACTTCAGGTGTGCAAAATATTCCTGTAACTACTTTTGGATTCATATATTCTTTTAAAATACCAATTATATTTTCTGGTCTGTCATATTCAATTAAAAAACGTTTATTATTAAAAGAAGAAATAGTCTCTGAGACAGTAATTCTTGCTCCATTATCGATTACTATCTGCTGCTTAAAATGATTCAAAGGTTTTTTTGTTTCATGAATTTGGTACTCATCGCTACTTTCTGCGGAATGTTGGGTTTCTATTAGTGATTCACTTGAGTCACTCGACTCACATGAACTAGTTAAATTATTTAATACTTGTCTTGATAATGCGTCAGCAACTACATTTGTTGTTCCCGGTTTATAAATAATTTTTGGAGAAAACTCCTCAATAAAAGCTCGCCATCTTTTCATTTTAACATTTGGATTTTTTTCGGACATTGCAAATGCTAATGGTTGATGATCCGCATGAATTTCTAAATTTTTTACTGCATAAAGATAATGGCGTAATGTCTTTAATGCCCACACTATGGCGAATAATTCTTTTTCGTTTGTTGCGTAATTTTGTTCGGTGGTGTTTAATGTCTTTGAAATAAATGTTATTGGTCTTCCTTCTTGGGATAAGACTGCACCTACAGCAACATTAGATGCGTCAGTAGTTAAAATTAATTTTTTCTCAAAGTTTGGTTGAGCTAATTCAACTTGTTCTTGTAACGCTCTTTTTAAGGTTTTCACAAGCAACAATTCCTTCTTGATCAAAATTAATAATTGTTTTTTTGGACATATACTGCGATATTTTACCATTTTCTCCCTTTAAGTGTTTTGTTAGTGGTTTAGCTATTGTTGCATAATTTCCTATAAATTTTCTATAGTATCCCGTAAATCCTAAAAATCCTCTAAGTTGTCGTAACGTCTTGGGATATGGGTAATTTTTTATTGTCTCTACTTTTTTGGGATCAGTTTTTATAACTTTATGGGATACAACGTATCCTAAAAATTCCACCTCGGTTTCTATAAATTTAGATTTTTCTATAGATATTTTCATATGGGCTTCTTCGAGGGTTTGTACTATATATTTCAAATGAGATATATGTTCCTTTAGAGTTTTTGAATATACTATTATGTCGTCAACATATACGTGACAAAATTTTCCTATAAATTCATGTAAAATATTATTCATTGCTCTCTGAAATATACTTGGAGCATTTTTAAGTCCAAATGGCATTCTAAGGTATTCATATTTTCCGTTATTTACAGAAAATGCTGTTTTTTCTATATCGTTTTCTTCCATCAATATCTGATGAAATCCAGACTCTAAATCTATTGTGGAAAAGTATTTTGATTCTCCCAAATTAAAAAGTATCACCTCGGGATTAGGCATTGGGTACCTGTCGGTTATTGTTTTTTCATTAATTTTTTTAAAGTCGATGACCAGTCTTAATTTCGGACTACCATCTTCATTTATTCCTTTTTTTGGAACGACCCAAACAGGAGAATTATACGGACTTTTACTATGTCGTATAATCCCTTTTACGAGTAAACTTTCGATTTCCTTATTAACAAAATTATTTGCAGATATAGAATAAGGATATTGTTTGGACCATATAGGCTTGTCATCCTCAGTTCTAATTTCTGCTTTAATATCTGTTCTAAAAGGTAAATCCATGTTTACGTTTTGATGAGCTTTATTTATTATTTTAATAACATCCTCTCTTAGCAATGGAATGTTGATATCTTTCCTTTCATTATTATTATAGTTATACGTATCAGCAACTTCGTTAGAAATTTCAACATTATTTATTTTCAAAATGTTGTGAGCATTTGCTTCATTAATTTTTCTATCCTTAGTATCATTTTTGCTAATATTATTATTGACGGGTGCCTCAGGACTTTTTTGTCCCAAGGGGTTTAGTATAATTAAATCATTGAGAAAATTTATTTTCTCTGTTTTATTATTCCCATAAATCAATTTTCTATTCGGAATATCAATTGTCGCTCCGATTTTATTTAGGAAATTAATTCCGATTAAAAGATCGCTCTCTAAATTGTTAATTTCATAAAAACGTTCCTGTATACCAAACAGATTGATATTATGAAAATATTTTATTATGGTCGAACCATGAATGGTTCTAACCTTCTTCTTAATTACTAAAAGGTTTTTATTATTATAAATTCCGACCCGTATATATGAGCTGGTTGCTCCCGTATCTATGAGAATTCTAAAGATTTGCCCAGTTTTTTTATCGGTTTTAATAACATACGGCAAATCAGAATTAACCCTTAAAAAATGGTTCTCACCAATATTATTAATTCGTTGAATTTTTGGTTGAGGTTGTGCGCTTATTTGTGCACTTTCAAATGACCTTTTTGGTATATTTGTTGGCTGATAATTTGTCTGCCAATTATATCTGTTACTCCTCACATGTGGTTGGTTTCTTTGCACGTTATTGGGTTTATTTGTTAATTGGATTGATTGATCCACTTCCATAGGTTCTGGGTGATTGGCATACATTTGGTATGAATTATTATTTGTTTGGGGGTACCTTAAGTTATTCTGAAAATTCGAATATCTTCGGTTAACTTGAGGCTTGTTTCGTGAACCAATTTCATGATTGTTTTTAGTAAATTGCAAAGCAAATTGCGATCGTATTTGAATGAAGTTCTTGTGCTTTAGCAAGGGCATTTGGCAAATCGGTAGGTGTTAATGCAAATAGTATTTGGTTTAGAGGGTAATTTAAACCAGTTATAAAAGTTCTTAACGCGGTTTCTCGATTCTTAATATTTAATTGCTTTGTAATATCTGAATTGGTGCCGTGCGTCATTATAGTTTTATTTATTAGTAATGTCAATTTCTGATTGAATTCATTTTAATAATCAATTAAGGATGTCGATCCTTGTCTCATAATGCTCATTCCTTGATCAATTACGTGAATTGGTCGTCTGTCGGCGTAAGCAAAATCTAATCTTGCAAATATTGCTTCTAAATTCAAAACTGTGCCATGATTAGTTAACATATCATTGGCATTACCTACAATCTTATTTCGGAGGATAGTTAATGCTCCAAAATACCTTCTACTACCTTCAATATATAGGCTCATCGAATTCTTTCCAGCTTCTCTCCAGCTGACATAAGATTTACCGGAAAATTCTGGCAAAGACTTTATTATGTCTAAATTTTCGTCACATGTTATGGAATCATTAATTCCTTGGGTTTCATACTCAGTTACGTGTGACGCATCTGTTAGAATTTTAATTCTATTACTCAACTGAGCTATCTCAGTTCTTAAGTTTGCGGTTTGTGTAGCTATTAATCTAGCTATATCGTCTACAGTAAAATTATTCACTGCCATTTTGAAAAATTATAAAATTATCTTGATCTCTTAAAAATTCTTTATTCCTATCGCCTCTTTTTTATAATCGTTATTTTTCGGGTTTGCCCTTTTTTATATACTATATGTATTTGTGAGTTTCATGAAGCAAATTAATACTCACAATAAACAATTTGTATACTTAATTTAATTAATAAATACATATGTATAAGCCTTACTTACAACTAATTTTATGTTGCTGCTTCTACTGCTGCTGTTGTTACTGTTGCTATTGCTGCTGTTGCTGCTGTTACTACTGTTGCGGCTATTGTTGACTTTGCTGCTGCTGTTGCTTTTTAAGTCGAATTTTGGCGGTTGGTTGTGCAATGGTCGTCGTTGGCGGCCATGTGCGAGGTTTAAATGAAATCAGTTTGTTGGTGAAATTTCTGATTTACAGAATTTTTTTTATTTATTTGTTTTTATGTGGATAGTTTATAGATCCACGCACTTTCTTCTATTTGTTTGAAATTTTCAAAAATTTTCACTTTCAGTTTTTGGTTTTTCAATACACATTTTAAAATCACTTTATTTGTGAAACTGTTGTAGTTTTTTGTTTCTCAATTTTATTTATTTTTTCAATTGTTGTAACGCGTACGTTAGCTTGTTTTTCGCATGTAATCCTTATAGACGTGGCGCGTTCGATAGGCAGTTGGCAAACACTCGAATTTTTTTTTCAATTGTGGCGCTGAGATTTTTCCTTATGTCTCTTGGTGATTTTTGTTTTGCCGTTAATTGCTTAGTGCGTTTCGAGTAACACACTAGTATTTTTGTATTTCTTTTCTCGCGAGTTCGCGATACTTGTTTGCGTTTTGTTTTTGGTCCGACAGGAGTTTTACGATTCTCCTGGCAGGATCGCCAATTAATAGATTGTTTGGTTTTCGAGTAACTACGGGCAACTGCCTGTGGTCGACTGCCGTTTTCTTTATTATCTTTTTCTTAAATACAATATTTTGCTTAAGCCTAGATACAAATATTAATCTTACATTCTAGGAAGTATATCTACAATCCACTTGAGGTAGGACATATGTAGGACATATGTTTCAAGTGGAAAGATTCATCTTACAATCTATGAGTTATATTTTTGGACCACCTAAGGCGGACAGTATTAGCAAAGTACATATAATGTTTAAATACGGACCATATGGGTCATAAGTGTCATGTTACATATTTATGACAGATAAAGAATATGTTCATGTAATATGAACTGGTGGTATTAACTTGCACTACTTCTTTTAATGGATATTAAGGTTTTATTTTGTTTTGAATATACAATACGTATGTACATACATATATTATTGTTTATATTCCAAACATTTTCGATTGACTGGTCTTTTATTTATTAAAATGTATGCTTATTTACACTATACTTGTTCAATCGTAAACACACACATACATATGTATGTAAGTATGTATACAAATACGCTCTAATGCTTAATTCAGCTAATTTATGCTAAATGCTTTCTCTTTGTCTTCTTTTATTCTGTCAGTATTTGTTATGCATCGCTCTTTAAATTATTTTACTAATTTCTATTCAATGCTTTTGAACGAACGTCGCTTATATAAAATTGTGGACCATAGTTATTTGCATAATTCAAACTCATCTACATATGAGGATCGTTTATCCTATACACATACATACATATGTACATATGTATGTATTATATATGTACATATTTTTAATGTTGAATAATTTTTTGAAATGGAGCCATCAACCTTTCTTTTGAGTAAAAAGATAGCTATAGAACCTAAGTCACAGAAGAGGCTACACAAGTTTCACTTTGACTAAATAATGTCATGAGCACTCTTCACACGCACTCACGTATTTTTTGCGACAATTATTTGAAGTACCTTGAAAATAAACGAGATAAAAATGGATTTACATTGTGAATATTAAATTGCGATTTTGTTCCAAAAAGTTTTAGATAAGAAATAATAAAACAAGAAAAAACGTTAACTTCGGCTGCACCAAAATTAATAAACCCTTCACAGGTGCAATTCTTCTAGTAACTATGTGTTCAGTTTATATGAAAGCTATATGCTATAGTAATCCGATCTGAACAATTTTTTCGGAGATTATGTTATTACCTTATGTATAATTTCGTGAAGATACCACGTCAAAAGCGAAAATTTTCCATACAAGCCCTCGATTCCGATAGTTCGGTTTGTATGGAAGCTACATATATGCTATAGTGAGTTGATTTGAACAATTTCTTCCGATATTACATTATTTCTATGAACAATAACTCATACCAAATTTCGTGAAATATAACGACAAATGAGGAAGTTTCCCATGCAAGCATTTGATCCCGATCATTCAGTTTGTATGGCAGCTATATGCTATAGTTAACCGATCTGAACAATTTATTCGGATATTACATTGTTGCCTTAGAAAATAACCTGTGCCAATTTTTGTGAAGATACATTGTCAATGTGAAAGTTTTTAGTACAAGAACTTGATTCCGATCGTTCAGTTTGTATGGCAGCTATATGTTATAGTGGTCCGATATAGGCACTTCCAACAAATGAGCAGCTTCTTGAAGAGCAAATGACGTTCGCAAAATTTCAAAACGATATCATAGATACTGAAGTACTAGATCGTATATATACAGACAGACAGGCAGACGGACATGGCTAAATCTACTCAGCTCAAGATACTGATCATTCATATATGTATATACTTTATATGGTCTCTGACGCTTCTTTCTGGGTGTTACAAACTTCGTAACAAACTTAAAATACCCTATTCAGGTTATAAAAATAAATAATTTAGATAGAAATAGTTTAACTCGTGGTTATTTGCATGACCTAAAACTAATCGAGATAGATTTGGTGCCATATACATACATACATACTCGTACATATAAATGACCAGGATGACTAGAAATCCAGGCGACTATCTGTGCTTCCGTCCGTCTTTCTGTCTGTAGACAAAACATTTTTTAAAAGCGGGCATAGTCCCGCTTAATAAATGTTTAAGGTACATATAAGGTGCTTTCCAAAGTAAGCAGGACTTTAAAAAAAAACAAAAACAAATGCTTTTTTCGGGATAAGCAATCATCGCCATAAACTTGTTTCATCAATTGAAACGTTTCGGTAAAGGTTTTACCAATTTTTAAACAAAATTTAATGTTGGCATCGTAAAATATTTAAAATCATTATTATGAAGTATATTTCATTTTTGAAATGTTGTATTAAACTAACTAATCGTCAACGACATTCCTTAAATCGCAATGAAAATAATTAAGTCACAATACACATACATACGTACATGCATATTACGCACAAAGTTTATTTTCTTTGTTTATTCTCTCTTGCTCTTCTAATGTGAATCATTCACAAAGCGTAACCAGCTGTCAAAATTACTTGAAGAAATAATAGGGGTATTTGCTTGCTCTTGCAAGATTGCAGATTGCAAAAATACTATACCGAAATATACAAGGGCACGAGAGCACCCATTGCAGAATCTAGTGATATATGAACGACTGATTCGGTCAATTTATTGTGAATGACTATAATGCATGGCTATTGTGAATTGGCAAACCTTCTGCATAAATTTTTAACAAAAAAACTGTAACAAATCTTTATAATTTAAATAGAAATTATATATTCTATTTAAAACTTACCTTCCTCAACAATTTAACAACGTAATATGTGTTTATGTAAAATGACAGCTAAAACTGGGTTGCAATTATATTTTTACGTGACATTGCACGCAAATATACCTGGGATTGATCTAACATATTTTACTGCCATTGCAAATAATTTTCTGCGTGTGTTTGTTGTTGTGTCGGTGAAATATATGCAATTCTTGTACCGTGCAAAAGTTTTGCAAGAGCAACCGAATACCCCTAATATTTTTTTTCTTGAATAATTACATAAGAGCTGGATACGGACCTTTACTGATAATTGACTTATGTTCTTTTGAAATACTACGACTTTTCGATTGGGCTGCATTTTCATAGCGTCGAATTTATAAAAAATGGTCTGAATCGAAAATATAAGAAATAGTAATGGTGAATAATTCACAAATTATGTTATAAATCATAGACTCTTTTAGTTTTATTGCTGTATTATTTTCGAATATGGTTTTTCAATGAGTTCCAGATGAGTATGGCTAATGCCTGTTGATTGTTCGGGTGTATAGAGCTTTTTGCAAATTTAAAACAATCATTCTCGTAGAAGATACGTGATGTTTTTTGGTTCGTAATTCTGTTGGAAATAGAAATTGCTACTATTAAACCCCAAATTAAGAACACTTCGCCGTAAATTATTTTTCAAAATATTCAAGTTCATATTTATATTTCTTATTCTTATTCAAAAAAGGAATATACCCGTGGTAAGGCATGCCTGTCGTAAGAGGCGACTAAAATCCCACATGCACTGTTTCTGTCATTCTGGGCTTGCCTTAAAATGTCAGCATAGCCCATGTCTGATATAGTGCTATAGTATTCATCGTAAAAAATGTCTATTGTATACTGTATGTTTTTATTCCTGGTACACCGACCTGTTTCGTTTACGATTTACGTTTACGAGACACTGTCATCATACACTTGAGTTCTTAGGAATTCTTTGGGGCACAACTGGCAGTAGCGAAAACTACAAGTCACACCAAAGACTAAAACATGGTACCACGGGGACATACGACAGCAGCTGTACACTTTTACAGAAGATGGTACCTTCCCGGTTTAGTTCTGCAGCTCGAATTATTTTCTCCAGTAGAAGGTTAAAGAAGTCACACGAAAGAGAGTCGCCTTGTCGGAAACCTCGTTTGGTATCGAACGGCTCAGAAAGGTCCTTCCCGTTCCTTTTCGTGTTGCTCAACGTCAGTTTACACAGCCATATTAGTTTTGCGGGGATACCGAATTCAGACATCGCGGCATAAAGGCAGCTCCTTTTCGTGCTGTCGAAAGCAGCTTTGCAATCGACGAATAGGTGGTGAGTGTCGATTCTCCTTTTACGGGTCTTTTCGAAGATTTGGCGCATGGTGAATATCTGGTCGGTTGTTGATTTACCAGGTCTGAAGCCACACTGATAAGGTCCAATCAGTTTGTTGACGGAGGGCTTTAATCTTTCACACAATACGCTCGATAGAACCTTGTACGCGATGTTGAGGAGGCTTATCCCACGGTAGTTGGCGCAGATTGTGGGGTCTCCTTTTTTATGGATTGGGCATAGCACACTTAAATTCCAATCGTTGGGCATGCTTTCATCCGACCATATTTTGCAAAGAAGCTGATGCATGCTTCTTATCAGTTCTTCGCCGCCGTGTTTGAATAGCTCGGCCTGCAATCCGTCGCCCCCTGTCGCTTTGTTGTTCTTCAGGCGAGCAACTGTTATTCGAACTTCTTCATGGTCGGACTGTGGAACGTCTGCTCCACCGTCATCGATTGGGGAATCGGGTTCGCCTTCTCCTGGTGTTATGTGTTCACTGCCATGCAGCAGGTTGGAGAAGTGTTCCCTCCATAATCTAAGTATGCTCTGGGCATCGGTGGCTAGATCACCTTTGGGGGTTCTACAGGAGTATGCTCCGGTCTTGAAACCTTCTGTAAGCCGCCGCATTTTTTCGTAGAATTTTCGAGCATTACCCCTGTCGGCCAGCTTATCAAGCTGTTCGTACTCACGCATTTCGGCCTCTTTCTTCTTCTCTCTGCAAATGCGTCTCGCTTCCCTCTTCAACTCTCGGTATCTATCCCATTCCGCAAGTGTTGTGGTCGATCGTAACGTTGCGAGGTAGGCAGCTTGTTTTCTCTCCGCTGCGACACGGCACTCCTCGTCGTACCAGCTGTTCTTTTGCACTTTCCGAAAACCAATGGTTTCGGTTGCAGCTGTACGTAAGGAGTTTGAAATGCCGTCCCACAGTTCCCTTATACCGAGTTATTGACGAGTGCTCTTGGAGAGCAGGAGTGCAAGCCGAGTGGAAAATCTTTTGGCTGTCTGTTGTGATTGCAGTTTCTCGACGTCGAACCTTCCTTGTGTTTGTTGGCGTGCGTTTTTGTGCTGCACAGAGGCTGGTGCGAATTTTTGCTGCAACAATATAGTGGTCCGAGTCGATGTTAGGACCTCGGAGCGCACGCACATCTAAAACACTGGAGACGTGTCTTCCGTCTATCACAACATGATCGATCTGGTTGGTGGTTTTTCGATCCGGAGACAGCCAGGTAGCTTGATGTATCTTCTTATGCTGAAATCTAGTAACCATATTTCGGGCCCCGGCGAAGTCGATCAGCCTCAACCCATTTGGGGATGTTTCCTCGTGGAGGCTGAATTTACCGACCGTATTGCCAAAGATACCTTCTTTGCCCACCCTGGCGTTGAAGTCGCCAAGCACGATTTTGACATCGTGGCGGGGGCATCTCTCATAAGTGCGCTCCAAGCACTCATAAAAAGCATCTTTGGTCACATCGTCTTTCTCTTCCGTCGGGGCGTGGGCGCAAATTAGCGATATGTTGAAGAACCTCGCTTTGATGCGGATTGTGGCTTGACGTTCATTCTCCGGAGTGAATGATAGTACTCGGCGACAGAGTCTCTCTCCCACCACGAATCCAACACCAAACTTGCGCTTCTTCATATGGCCACTGTAGTAAATGTCACAAGGACCTACTCGTTTCTGTCCTTGTCCCGTCCATCGGATTTCTTGGACGGCGGTGATGTCAGCCTTTATCTTTACGAGGACATCTACCAGCTGGGCAGCGGCACCTTCCCAATTAAGGGACCGGACATTCCAGGTGCATGCCCTCAAATCATAGTCCTTATTTCGTTTGCCATGGTCGTCATCAAAAGGAGGGTCTCTCATCCGAGGCTGTTTGTTGTTTTTCATTGGGGGTGTTTTTTACGTGGCGGATCCCAAACCCAGCGCACAACCCTATGCAGGGGATGTTTCGCCTTCTCACTTTAGCTCAACTTCAAACGGATGTTCTTAGGCTACCCAGAGGATACTTGGTCAAAGACCGGAAGTCGTGAGCTGCTTTAGTCATATGTAAAAGAATCGTTTCTGGCCACTCCCAAGTGAATGGCGATCAGAGAACTTTCCTCACTTGCGTGAACTTCTACACATGACTCCATCATCCATTTTTTTATTTTGCTGTAAAATTAATTAGATTAGTAGTTCCTGAGATATGGTTTTTGGTCCATAAGTGGGCGACGCCACGCGCATTTTCAATTTTTAAAAAAAGCTGGGTGCAGCTTCCTTCTGCCATTTCTTCCGTAAAATTTAGTGTTTCTGACGTTTTTTGTTAGTCGGTTAGTGATTTTTAGTGATTTTCAACATAACCTTTGTATGGGAGGTGGGCGTGGTTATTATCCGATTTCCATTTTTGAACTGTATATGGAAATGCCTGAAGGAAACGACTCTATAGAGTTTGGTTGACATAGCTATAATTGTTTCCGAGATATTTACAAAAAACTAAGTGAGGGGCGGGGCCACGCCCACTTTTCCAAAAAAATTACGTCCAAATATGCCCCTCCCTAATGCGATCCTTTGTGCCAAATTTCACTTTAATATGTTATGACACTTTATAGGTTTTCGGTTTTCGCCATTTTGTGGGCGTGGCAGTGGGCCGATTTTGCCCATCTTCGAACTTAACCTTCTTATGGAGCCAAGAGATACGTGTACGTGGAGTTTCATCATGATATCTCAATTTTTACTCAAGTTACTGCTTGCACGGACGGACGGACAGACAGACAGACATCCGGATTTCAACTCTACTCGTCACCCTGATCTCTTTGGTATATATAACCCTATATCTGGCTCTTTTAGTTTTAGGACTTACAAACAATCGTTATGCGAACAAAACTATAATACTCTCCTTAGTAACTTTGTTGCGAGAGTATAAATACGGTATATTTTACAGTACTACTACGATAAAGGCAAAAATGCATCTCAAGCCGCCAATAAAATTTGTGCAGTTTATGGGCCCGATACAGTTTCCATTTCCACCGCACAACGATGGTTTCAACGTTTTCGTTCTGGTGTAGAGGTGGTCGAAGATGCGCCACGCTCCGGAAGGCCTGTCGTCGAAAATTGCGGTAAAATAGCTGAATTGGTCGAAAGAGACCGGCATAGTAGTCATCAAACCGTTATAAACCATTTGAAGAAGCTTGGAGTCACTTAGAAGCTCGATGTATGGGTGCCACACGAATTGATTCAATAAAAATTCCCCAAGACTTTTTTGGCAACCCAATACATACGTTATACTTGTACTTGCAACCCGCAAAAATCAAGTGCCTTCAGGTGCTGAAAAAACATTGTATTAAAATATATTGCAACAAGAAAACACGTTAACTTCGGTGCAGCCCTTCACAGGTGCATTTCTTTTAGCAACTATGTGTTCAGTTTGTATGGAAGCTATGTGCTATAGTAATCCGATCTGAACATTTTTTTTTGGAGATTGTGTTGTTACCTTAAGCAGTAATACATGTCGAATTTCGTGAAGATACCACGTCAAATGAGGAAGTTTCCCATGCAAGCATTTGATTCCGTTCATTCAGTTTGTATGGCAGCTATATGCTACAGTTAACCAATCTGAACAATTTCTTCGGAGATTATATTGTTGCCTTAGATTTCAAATTTCGTGAATACATCTTGTCAAATGTGAAAGTTTTCCGTACAAGAACTTGATTCCGATCGTTCAGTTTGTTCCGACATATGGGCAGCTTCTTGAAGAGAAAATTACGGTTGCAAAATTTCAAAACGATATCTTAAAATCTGAGAGAATAGTTCATATATATACAGACAGACGGACATGGCTAAATCAACTCTGCTCAACATACTGATCATTTATATACATACATATATACTTTATAGAGTCTCCGACGCTTCTTCTGGGTGTTACAAACTTTGTGGCAAACTTAATATATGTACCTTGTTCAGGGTATAAAAATATTATACTCTGCAGTAACATGTTCCAAGAGTATAAAAATGTAGCGAAAGGATTTAACTCCAATATTCGAAGAAATTGTGAATTAACTAAAATCAAAGTATCTTCTTAACTTATATTAAAAATCATTTCCTTTATTGCTATGGTTTTGTTCGCGTCAGCTAAAATTATATTAACATCTTCAAATGAGATATATGTATGTATGTATGTGATATAAACTCAACGAAAGAGGCTAAATTTATATTTAGGGTATTCCATCAAACTCATAAATGCCTCATAAAATTCATAAACTCGTAAAATTCTGTGCCTCCAAAAAACTAAAGCGTAAATTTTTGAACTTACAAGTTTCTACATTTACGAGTTTGGTGGAATACCCTAATTATATTTTGAATTGATGTAGAAAAATCAACCAGAGAATTGGAATTGATTATATTAGGTATATGAGGTTTAGACCAACGTCTAGACCAATTTTATTAAAAGTCAGTGCTAAACCACACACAAATTTAATATTTTGCATTCAACACATCTCAATTGCCTAAAAGTATGCACTATTTGAATAAATCTACCGAAACTCCAACGTATTTGTGGCCACGTAGCGTTGGGCTCCAAGACGTCTGTATCGCGTCCAACAACGAGTTGTAGAGGAAATAGATAAATCCTACTGCGATAATTGTAGGAATTTATCAGTTGTAATGGTTAGGATATTTTCTCGAATGTTGATGTCAAGCGAAAGTGAAGAATAATGTCGTATGAAATTTTCGTACCAGATCTGAATGGTTGCCAACAGCATTTAACCGCTCAATGAGGGAGGTAAAAAATATATGTATCTTTTGCGATTTATTCTGATTAGTGTTAAGTTGGGAGTGTAAATTTGTAACGAAAGTAAAATGGGATTCTGACCAAGTGGTCAACATTTCCACAAATCCACACGAAAATATTAATGGTTTTTAAAATATTACAGCCATTTTTTTCGATTGACAGTGTAAAAATGAATGTTAATTGTTCTGAAGGTTTGATGGACTTGCCCGAAGAAAGTAACTGAAGTACTAATAAATACAGAAATGGGGCTTTAAGAAACAACGTTTCTCATAATGTTGTCGCAGATTTGCTTAATTATTATACATATAAAAAGGTTTTAGCGATTTACCTTTAACAGCTAGAATCCTTTAACATACGAAGGCAAAAAATTCAATCCGGGTGCTATAGGAGGAGCTCTCAAAGTGTACGGTCACTCTCCGTGATTATTACTAAAAAGTTAAAGAAAAGAAAGCAAAACAAGTAAGGAGGGGGTAAGCATGGGTGCAACCGACCATTTTATACTGCAACTTACCGTTCGATTACCATGACAACACTCAGACGGCTTCATTGTGCTAAACTGCTAACATAGTAACGAACAAGGGGGAAGAGGGAGAGAGAACACGTGCTTCACATCTTTCAACGCCTCTCGTGAAAAATCCTCAGTAAATTACGCTCTTTCATTTTCATTGAGATAACACACGTCAGAGTCTGGACACACGTCTCACTGGAAGTGAGAGAACAATTGCTAAACGTCAAAACCACCTAAACTTTGACAGTTGACTGGATTGAGGAGGTTTTGACGTTTAGCAATTGGAAACGAGCTATGGCCAGATTGAAATCTTACCAAAAAATATGAAAACGGAGGGATTTGTTGCATCGTTCAAGACCACTTATAAAAAATGTTAAACAATGAAAATTAAATAAATTTATGAAATTTAAAGGTATTTGATGAAACGTTTTGTAATGTGATGCATCATAGTATTATTTTCAATGGAAATTTATTAAAACCATTTATTATTTAAGAGCTAAAAAGCTTAAATCATTTTATTGGGTATTGAAAGTTCAAAAGTCAATTATTCTAATATACTTTAAAAAGATTTAAATAGTTTCTCCATATAATAAATAACCACTATATAGTAGTTTTTATTCGTACTAAATGTTGGGTGTTTTAATTTAAAATGCTTAAAAATTTTTTTTTTGTTCGATCTGGCCATAATGGAAAATGTTATAAAAAACGCTTATATTGAGGCGCTCTCACACTGGAATAAGTTGGACATCCCTTTATTCCTGACGTGTGTCAGGGATAATGGGATGCCCAACTTATTCCAGTGTGAGAGCGCCTCAAAATTTGCGTTTTTTATGACATTTTTCATTGTAGCCAGATCAGAAAAAAAGCTATTTTTTGGGCATTTTAATTAAAACACCGAAGGCAGAGGATCTAAAATATTTTCGCGGTCTTCCCTTTCTAAAAGTGGAAGCAGCTGCCTCGATGCACCGATGTTCTCAAATATTTCGTTTATGTTGCTCACTCGCTGACGGTTGCTCGTTGACTGTGTCTTTGGTTGCTGCCACTTGCTCTTGTTGCGGTACTCTTGACTGCTCGTAGGATCTCTGCACACGTATTGGCTAATGGTTGGACAGGCATACACTCGGATTTCAATTTAATTCGTCATTTTTAACTATCATATCAATAGGCAGACTGTTGATTGGTTATTGTCCACTGAAAGTTATCCAAATCCCTCGAAAAAAAAGCAAAAGTCAGCTAGACAAAATTTAGTTACTATATATTTTGCAATTCAAATTTTTAGATATACGAGGGCTGTCTGACAAATAACCGACCTCAACGTGAAGCTAGCGGCACATCTGAAAAAAAGTTTCTACTTCAAATTGTGCATATTATAATAGCTACTCGCCAAAATTTCAGAAATTTATCTTGCGCAATTATCTGTTGACAGTCGTTTTTGTGAGTCTATTTCGGTGATTTCCCCAAAATGGAAAAAATTGAATATCGAGCTGTAATTAAATTTTTATTTTTGAAAGGCAATACGCCTTCACAAATCAAAGATGAGTTGGACTCTGTGTATGGTGACTCTGCACCATCGTTTACCACCGTAAAATTTTGGACAGCTGAATTTAAACGTGGTCGCAGGAGCTTGGAAGATGATGAACGTCCTGGGCGTCCAAAAACTGTAACCACTAACGATAACATCGCTAAAGTTCATCAATTGGTACTAGACGACCGCCGGATTAAAGTTAGGGAAATAGCTGAGATTATGAAGATGTCAAAAGAAACTGTTTGTCACATATTAAACCAAGATTTGGGCATGAGAAAGCTGTCCGCGCGTTGGGTGCCGCGTTTGCTTACGCTAGACCACAAACGTGCGCGCATGAACATTTCCAGCGCTCTGTTGGCTCAGTTTAGAGGCAATAAGACCGAGTTTTGGCGCCGATTGATAACTGTAGACGAAACTTGGATTCATCATTATACGCCCGAAACAAAAATCCAATCTAAACATTGGATTGAAAAGGGGGAACCAGCCCCAAAAAAACCTAAAGCTGTGTATTCGGCTGGGAAAGTGATGGCGAGTGTTTTTTGGGACAGCCATGGAATTATTTTTATCTACTATCTTGAAAAAGGAAAACTATAACAGGAGCATACTACGCATCATTATTGGACAACCTAAAGGAAGAAATTTCGAAAAATCGGCCACATTTGCAAAAAAAGAAAGTCTTGTTCCACCAAGACAACGCACCATCTCACACCTCAACAGTCGCCATGGCGAAAATCCACGAATTGCGGTTCGAACTGCTTGACCATCCACCTTATTCACCGGATCTAGCACCAAGCGACTTTTTTTTGTTCCCTCAACTTAAAACTGCGCTCGTCAAATGAGGAGGCAATCTCTTTCGTGAACTCGTATTTTGCAGACAAAGACGCCAAGTACTATTTGGAAGGGTTGCAGAGATGGGAGCATCGAAAAATAAAAAAAAAAGATTTTGAAAAAGTCGCGTGCATCATGGTTAGGTCGGTTATTTATCGGACAGCCCCCGTAGTCGATACAAAGTCACCCGGAAGTTTTAAACTCCTTATATTAGCTAGATAGGAACTATTAAGCCGATTCAACCCATTTTTGACACACAGATATACAACTATGAGGAAAGGATATTCTGTTCTTAGTACTGGGTACATAATCGATACCTAGGGGCTTGAACAGTTTTTGTGGGATTTGAACATTTTTTTGTCATAAGGTGGCATACTCTGAGGTCATTATTTGTGCAAAGTTTTATCATTATATTCGATTGCCTCTTGAAAAAATCAGATGGAAATTAAAATTGTGCTATACGGGAAGTAAGCGTGGTTGCCGTCAGCTTTCACTCATTAACGCACCATGACATAGTATTGGGACGGTGCCACGCCCATTCCTACGTTTTTACAGAGCTCCTATGGAACCCTTTCATACCATGAAGAGTGTACAATTTTTTAGTCTCTGACGTATTTAGTTATTGATTTGCCGAACTTTTACTAGTTTTTATAACGATATGGGGAGTGGGCGGGTTTACCTTCCGATTTCATCCGTTTTTCTCAAAACTGACTTTTTCGGAACGATGCCCACGATTTCTCTGGTTCTACTGGACTGATTTACTTGAAATTTTTATAGAGTCTTCTTTGTAGGCTTGCCTATGGTTGAAACTAGCCCCAACCATAGAGAAATTTTATTTTTATTATTTTTAAAAAATTCGAAATCGTCAGAAAAAGTGATCCAAAAACACTTTTTTTAGACAGCCGCCATTTTGTGAAATTTTTTGTTTTTTTTTGCCACTTTTCCGTAGTTCCGACCATTGCGACATTATTCTATATTAATCATCTTTTTTTCTTTTTGGTTTCAGATAACTAGGAGGGTAAAAATCATGGGTATGGTCACGTGGACATTATTAGAAACCCCCCACTTCGTCAGCTCATAATTTTTCAAATTTGTTACTTTTTGTAGTTTTTAATTTTTTTCTCTACTTTTCTAAAATTAACAAATAACTAATAAAAAATGGATATTAAAAATATGAATTGCCTTTTTTTTACGACACTTTAAAAATTACTTGAAATTCATGCTTCTATACTAGAATACCCCCTTAAACTAAAGTAGTAAAGATCAAAAAGTTTTCATAGAAAAATCCGAAAAAGTCTCCGATTTCGACAGCGGGTCATGGGAACATCAATGACGGCAATACCTATAGAAACCTTTTCCAGGATTACTGGAATTAGTCAAGAACTGCATTTCAAAGTTATTCTCGAGCATATCTCAAGCAAAGTAGAGTGGAGTAAATGGTTGTTGAGTTGAAAAGAAATAATAAAAATCAAACAAGTATTTTAGCGCTAAGTTCTAATACTTATATCCAAAAAATTTTATGCTCTTTTCAAAACTTAAAAAAAATGTTGCATAAGAACTAAACACGAAAAGAAATCGCATGTGTTATTACAAATGTGATATCTTATTAACTTATATTACAAATCATAGATTCACATACATTAATAATAATACCCAACGATTACCCTCCTCCCGCCCAACCGACGCGAGGGGCGCAATCTGCGAACGAGCGGAATTAGCCGAGCCATAAAAGGCAAGAGAGTTTTAACCGTTGCGATCTTAAGCTGCTCAGCTACAGAATCAAAAATTTCAACAGCCAAAATTAAGAATTAGATTAAAATTTATAATTTTTAAATGAGTCTGTTAGATCAAATGTGCTGGAATGAGAATTAAATCATGACATATACGGCGGAATGGTTCGTTTAACTCATAATTGGTTCTAGAAAATTTTAAAAGTAAGGGTCTAAACTGCCTGGGAACGTTAAAATTAATATCAGATAAGAGAGATGGGCTACAGACTGACCCATTCATGAGTTTTACAAGAAATATTATACCAAGCATCTCCTTACGACTAGCGAGTGTCGGGAGATTTATAAGTTTTAAACGGTTAGTGTACGGGAGAAGATTTAAACTGGAATCTCAATGCAAATGATTTAAGGCAAAAAGTAAAAATTGTTTTTGAACGGACTCTAACTTATCCGAATGGACTTGGTAACTAGGGTTCCATACCACAGAAGCATACTCTAACATAGGCCTCACCAGAGATGTAAAAAGAATTTTTGTGGTAAGCGGATCTCTAAATTCTTTAGACCAACGTTTAACAAAACTAAAAGCGCCTTTAGCTTTTAAAACCGTGGAAGATACGTGAAGATTAAAATTGAGTTTGGGGTCCATAGTTACTCCCAAATCAACAAAACTGCATACTTGCTCCAACCTAAAGTTTTGTATTGCGTATGAAGTTGGTTTTACAGCTCTACGTGAAAAGCACATCGTTTTACATTTTTTAAGGTTCAATGGCATGTCATTTCTATCACACCAAGAAACTAGGTTGTTTAAGTCTGTTTGCATCTTTCGCTGTTTGAAGTATACATTTTAAAAAGTTTTACTTCGTCAGCATACAATAAAACTTTTGAAAACTTAACAACGGATGATATGTCATTGATAAATAACAAGAACAGAATTGGACCAAGATGGTTACCTTGAGGAAGGCCTAAAGGAACTTGATTATGTCAGAAAAAGTATCGTTAAATATGACTTGTTGAATTCTATTACTAAGATAAGAAGCAACCCATTTTATAAATATTGGTTAAAAACCAAAAAGATCAAGTTTATTCAAAAGAATTGAATGGTTTACTCTATCAAAAGCTTTACTAAAATCTGTGTATATAACATCAGTATTCTTATTCTCCCTAAAGCCCGTTGATACATGTGATACAAATTCAAGAAAATTAGTTATTGTAGATTTCCCTTTATGAAAACCGTGCTGAGAACAAGAAATTAGTGAAGAAATCCGGAAGGTTATGTCGTCTGTTATAATTGCTTCAAAAGTTTAGGTATTTCAGACAACTTTGCTATTCCCCTATAGTTTTCAATAGATGACCTAAATCTACTCTTATGTAAAGGAATTTTAAATGACTTTTTCCATATGGATGGAAATAAGCCTTGCATGAAAGATGAATTAAATAGTTAGGGGTTGGTATATATATTTGGCACATTTCTTAAGAAAGCATGAGGAAATCATATCTGGGCCATAATTGTATGATTGTTCTAAAATATATAACTGATATAAGACGTCTGCTTCGGAAATAGTAGGTGCATTAATGACAGAAATCGGACATAACTTGTGCTGATGCGGAACATTTTTTGGAGATTTTGGAGAGTAATAAGACTTAAAGAATTCAGCGAACATATTAGAAATGGTGCGATTGTCACTAGACATACTAGACCTGTATTTCATAGCGGACGGAAAATTAGAAATCCTACGTTTGGAGTTGACGAAACCATAGAAAAATTTTGGATTACATATTATATTATTTTTTTACTTTATTTATATAATTATTATAACATATTTTGTTAAGTTCAGCAAATTGTCGACGCATTTTATAATATTTTGAATAGTCAGCAACTAAACCGGTTTTTTTTTTAAGTTTAAAAGCACGAGATTTTTTATATTTAATTTACATAATTCTTTCTAAAACCATAAATTAGAACACATTTTTTGAGTAACAATACACTTCGGAACATATTTTTCATATAAGTTTAAAATAGTTTCATTAAAGTGGGAAGCACTAAATTCAATATTGTCACTGTACTCTGGCCAAGTTACTTTAGAAAGTTCGTAATTAATCTTCTTAAAATTAGCTTTTGCGAAGTTGAACCGAAAACAATTGTCTTGTGTATTATTATGAGCAAAGTTGGCTATGATTTCGATGTTAATTTTCAAAGCAGGATGATACGAGTCCTCTGGCCGAACCAAAGGGTCACATCGGACAACAGAGAACATTGAAGTGTTATCAACATAAACTACATATGTAGATCTAAGGACTTACCAAACTCGTTTGAAATTAAATTAATTTGGTTAAGACCCAAATCCGATATTTCATCTAAGAACTCGTTAAAACATAAGCGAGTATGAATATTTCATTATCAAAAATGTGGGGCTTTGGCCAAGCTTCTGTGAAAGCAATAATTTTAAAGTTACAATGAATGCTATTTAAATACAAATCAGTAAGTTTTGTATCAAGACCTCTAACATTTTGACAGTAAATAATCAGCGAGTTATTGTTAATTAGTTTTTTGTATCCACCGGATTTCTTGGCATTTTAGTGACAACTACAGGGGCTTATCACGTTTGTGCTCGAATTCGCTCACAAAGACCCCAGTTGGCCAGAATGAGTTGTCAAGTATCAATTGAAAATTACCACAGTGCGCAAATTTTGGTTAGCCGCACATACTTTTTGGTGGTTTAACAAATGAGTTACTACCAAAAGTAGCTGAATTTAGAATATTCCTCATACTTCTTTGTTAAAAAAAAGATAAAATATTTTTACATTTCAAATGTATATCAGAAACAAAAAAGTTAAAATATTGAAAACACGACTTAACTATAAGCGAACTTTATTTAGCCGCATAAAAAAAAACTACTGGACCTAGGTCTATATCAATTTTGAAGACTGACTGCCCTATTCGTGTTAAAGTCTGCTAAATCTGCGAAAATCATTATACATATCTAGTAAAGGGAAGCCACACACGAACGTTTAAAACTCGTATACAAGGTTTAAAATTTCTATTATAAGGTATTAAGATACTTTTTATATACAAAATAAAGGTGGGCGGGCCACTCTCCTTGCCAAACCTTGATACTGGCTTCTGCAGCCCTTCTGTTCCGTCTTGGTTATAGAACTTATTACTTTACGTAATTATTGAGTTGAGTTGTCGCTTTTTAGTAGTTTGCGACATAATCTTTATATGGGTAATGGGCGGGTATATAATTGGATTTCACCCATCACAAGCGTTATATTGCCCGAAGAGGTTAGTCTTGAACAGATTTGATTGATATTACTCTAGCGAGTTTTGAAATATGTACTTTAAAGTTTTTATGGGCGATTGCTTTATTTGACTTTTAAACCACAAATCCCCTCTATACGATTCCTTGTATCTAATTACAGTTGTATATCTTAACTTCAGGCTTACCATAGTTCTAGGACTTTGTTTAACTGCATTTTGTGGGCGTAACAATTTTCCGATTACGCTCATCTGCACTACCAACAATTTTTAGATACCAATTTTCATCAAGATAATACATTTTTACTCAAGTTACCCTTGCACAAATAGATGCTTGGACAGGCAGACACTCGAATTTCAACTTATTTCGTCATTAATAAAGACTAGGGACCAAAGGGTAGTCCGTTGATTGGTTACTGTCCGGTTGTCCCAATCATTTGAAAATACAAAAGTCAGTCAGCAGAGGTTTTACCCAGTATATATTGCGATTTTAATTTCAAGATATACCAGTAGTATATAGTTTGAATATTAGGGTGTTTGTAATATTATAATTATAGTTATAAATATTAAGCAAATGAGGTTCTCTTTAAATGTACAAAAAAAAGAAATAAATGAGTTAGATTAATTCCATTGATATATTGATTATACTGTTTACTAAACAGAAAGTTTACCTGAACAGTAATTATCATTAGTAGATATGTATATGCTGTTGGATGGTTCACTGAGCGCTTTGAGTTCAATTAGTGACTCTATCCGTTGGTTCGCGGATGAAAAAATAAGTACTTGGTAGATTTTGTTACATCATCGTTCACAATTGTCATAATAAATATTGTGTAATCAAAATTTCAACATTAATTGAGAAGAAAAACTAGATCCAATATTCAACAACACCTAGTATCGCATTACTTAATTATTTTTTAACCACTAGTACCCAAAGTACATTACTTGTTGCGGGTTTGACCGAGAGAAATCAATCAAATCTACAGTACACAATTTTTTTAAACAGTTTGTAAAGAAGATGCTAATGCGTGGTTATAATTTTAAAACAATATTTTTCCAAACCTTACTTCTACTAATTTGCTACAAGGATAATGAAAGGAAACATATTTCCGTTGTTAATTTCACATCAGCATGTGCGCCGCATTTGCAAGTGTCTTTGGCTAAACCGGTAATGTGGTCACAGTTCGGCAGGAATGAAATTGTCGATGGGGAAAGATACGATAAGGAAACTGAGCGTCATTTACAATGGACAACGGTAGGTTTAGCGACTAGGTACAAATCTGCTCTGATTTTAGATTTGCAATTGATGCCATTTTTTTGAAACGCATGTGTGATCACTTCTACTTCTATACATAAAGGCTGACTGGCTGGTGAAGCACAAATACGCCGTAGAACTACATAACATCACCACGGCTGACGGCTATGAGCTTCTGTTGCATCGCATACCCAAACCAGGCAATCAGCCGGTTTTGTTGGTACATGGTTTGTTGACATCATCACTCGCTTGGACACTACTCGGACCGGGAAAAAGTCTAGGTCAGCTAAATACTTTGTTTCGCACAGCTAAAAGTGGCGAATGTCTCCCAAGTTGCACTATTTGCATTTATATTCATACTCACATTTTAGTATAAGAATACTCATATGCATATACAAATTCGTTTAAGTTTTCACTTGTGTTCAAACAAATCTAGCCTTTCTGCTGGCCGACCGCAACTACGATGTTTGGCTTGCAAATTTTCGTGGCTCTCCATATGCGCGCAATTACACGCAACTCGGAAGCAAAACTCTGGACTATTGGAGTTTCAGCTTCCATGAAATGGGTGCCTATGACCTTCCCGCCATAATGGATCACATTGAAAAAGCAACCTCTTTCCACAAGTTAATACTAATTGGACACTCACAGGTGTAGTAATTGCATTTAGTTACAGTTCGGAATGTTGTTGTTGGGTATTCTGCATATTTACTTACATGTGTTCTAAGCGTATTTTGATTTTGGCAGCACTTATATTCTTAGCTTTTTTATTCGTTGTCTGCGTAAGCGCTTGGTGAAGTGTAAACGTTGTGTTAACACTTCTAATCTGCATCCGAATTGTGTCTTCTTGTTTTCTTTTCTATTGCCTTCTTTTAGGCGCTCAATGCATTTTTGGTTCTCTGTTCCGTTCACCCCGAATACAATGAGCGCATTTTGTTAATGCAAGCTTTAGCCCCAATTGTGCAGCTTCACGGTTTTGTGCGCTTCAAATCGGATGATGTCCGTCGGGTGATGCGCTATGTTAAGGTGAGTGCTCGCCTCCTATTGTTTTACATAGTAGTAATCAGAATGATAGTTAGGTATACTACTAAAACAAAAACTATGAAACATCTCTTTGTAGAGAAATATTAATATACAATAATATACATACTTATTTAAATTGCTAATCAGTATATATGATATAAGCAAATATAAGTATAAAAGCCCACACTATTTTTTTATTATTTTTTTCTGACTTCAAGAACAAATCTTCGTATATCCGGTTTTATGCATTTCTAGCATTGGCATGCACTTACATGTATAAGGACTTTAATTCCTCTGAAACGAGCGATAAGAACGTAATATTATGTATTTGTTTAATAGCTCAATTTGAGTGTAACCAAAAATTATATACGACTACTCTTGCTATTTGTTAGATCTAAAGGGGTGTCAAAATATTTTAGCTGTATAAATTATTATAACACAAGAAAAAATGGAAAAAAGTTCGGTTGCATTAAAGCTTTAACAGACTTCACAAGAATAATCTGATTCAGAATGTTTGTAAAGCAGCTATATGCTACAGTGGTCCGATATCGGCGGTTCCTACAAATAAGCAGCTTCTTTAGAAGAAAGGGACGTGTTCCAAATTTCATATCGATATCTCAAAAACTGAGGGACTAGTTCGCGTGTATACAAACAGACAGACAGACAAGGCTAAATCGACTCGACTTGTCATACTGATTATTTATAGATATATATATTTTTTATAGGGTATGCGACGTTTCCTTCTGGGTTAATAAGATAAGATAATTCAATCTGTATTATCCTGCTTACAGTTTCCATCGGCCGCACTCGTATCTGGAAGGTATGAAGCGAAATTACGAAATCTTAAAAACCAATCGCTATGATTATAATATGATAATTTGATTGATATCTCGGTTTCTTACGAATAAGTTAAAAACATACAACAGGAAAACCGAAAATTATTTTTTGAGCATATTGGCAAAACGAATGTGGGAACTCATTTCACTCAAATTGGAATGAAACCTACTACTTGTATAATTATACAAATTATAAAGTTCACGAATAAAGATATTGAGAGTTATTTTTTCAATACGTAATTAAAAGAGCTAGCGAGAATTACGAGATAAAAAGTTCTATCCAAGAGTGAGCTGTGACACAACGACTACTCAATGTTTAACTGATACTCATTCATTATAAAATCGTTATACTCTAAAGAGTTATTACGCGTTTAATATCTTTGGTCCTAACCGTGTTATGAGGATTCACAAATATGTAAATAATTAAAGATTGCATTTATTTTAATTAAAGGTTTTTCCTGGTTTTGTGATTTTTTGCAAACTGCCGGCACTATTTCGACATTTCGCATTGACTTCATAAAACATGAAATCAGAGTTATTTGTCATCACCGCGAGGAAGAATAGCAAGACCGATATTAGCAGGCACTTAAAAAAGTCTTGACACCAATTAGGTAGTAATTTTAAGCTTTCCAATTAGAGTGATATCTCTCCTCTCTGGAGAGAGCTGAAATCCGAAGCAATAGATCTGCTGCTCTGCCTCAATCGAAAAAGAAAACAAAGTGTGGAATACCAGAGCCAAAAAGTAATCAGAAAGAAAAAATCCTAAAAAGAAAAGAAAAGCTTATACATAGTTACATTAAAATACTCAGTTTGACAAATTCGATCATAAATCTCATATTATCAATAAAACTATCCAAAATCAGACTTACACACCTCCCACCTAATACCACTTTTGTAACAATCCGATATTTTAATCTATGATTAAACATGTGGGCTAAACCCGCGAAATTCCTATAGGTTGTGGCAAAACTTTATAGTAAACAAGTAATGAAGTTCGAAAGTAACCAAACATTTTATTGGAGTATTGGAAACTTTAGCGAAAGGGTTCAACTTCATTGTTGGACGAAATCGCAAAAGGATTGCAATTTAAGCGAAAATTATATTAAATCATCCCGAATCGATACCAAATATTAACTAAATGTTCTTTGCGTTTCACTAAGGTACCTAACAATCATCTCCATATAGGGAATAAAGTTTGCTGGATATACGAAAATTCCGTTATTAATTACATAGGGGCTAGTTAAAGTCTGCACCCAATTTTATCAATTTTAGGCACAAGATATAATTCACATCTTGGCTGATAAATGCGGATAGAGTCACAAGAAAATTCGAAAATGTTTATGCTTAACATATTTCTAAATTATATGTATATCTTGTTTTCTTTTGATCTCTGCTTTTGATTAATAGAATTGTAGTTTTTTGAAGTAAATGTAAACAATTTTTTGATTATACAAAAAAAGTAAAAAAAAAACTTTCAGATATTAGAATCACCTTGAAAACAAAGTGGTTCTAATTTGTGAACGTCGACTGTAATATGATAAATATATATATACATATATGTATGTATATCGGATATGGCACATAAACTAAAACAAGCAATATAAACTTTGTAAATAATTTGTTCCTTGCCTTACATTGAGTTAATATGTTCACATAACTTAAATAAATAAATCTTATGTTTTGATACGAAAGGCAAATTTGAAACAAGAGTCTTACGAGTTGCTACCTCATGGCTATCTGAGTAAAAAATGTCTAACAATCGGTTCTGACGAACACAAAGAGTGCCGGAAAATTATGAAGACTTTTGCAGGCAGTTGGCGTTACTCGAAAGTAAGTTAAAACAAGTAAGGAAGGGCTCAGTTTGGGTGCAAACGAACATTTTATACTCTTGCAACTTGCAAAAATCACAATCGGGGAAATACTTTAAGGTGTAAAACCAATCATACAGAGTAAAGTCAACCGGATGATCGAAAATCCTGATATTAGTTATAAGAGGCCAGGCCAAGTTTTTGCTCCAATTTAACTATTTTTGGCACCAACATACACTGTTATGTATAAAACAAGCTCTCTTATTTTCATTGGGATAACTCACATATCCCCGGAAGTTCGAAAATCTTTTTAAGTACATATGTATATGGGAGCAATACTTCCCGCTCCAATTCAACCTGTTTTTGACATACATACATACAATTATAAGAGAAGGATGAGCCCTTAATGTCAACTATATAAATCACACATTGACCGATATTTTCGATCAAAAGTCAACTATAGGTACCGGGGCTTGAACAGGTTTTATTGTATTAGGTCTACAACTTTGCTTCCGTTGTTCTTTTTTGTAAATTTAAGGCTTTATTGTATAAAAACGGTCCAAAAGTGTTTTCCCTTATTCCCTCAAAAAGCAATGCTTAATTAACACACGAAATGCTTTATGATCCATTTTTTCGTAAACTAACACAAGTTGCTTTACAAAAATTCTATATTTTTTTAATACCTAATAGAAATCATATAGATGGTAGCAGTAGAGTAATAGTATTATCTATGTATGTGTCAGCCTCAGTAAAGCGTGGGCGGGTCCGCAGCCGCACTTTTCTTGGAATAAATAAGAAAAGCAAAATTCGGCTCAAAAAGTGAAATTTTCAGTTGAGAATAAGTTTGGGATGCAAACAGATCTCTACAAATATTCTGTTGGGTTAATGTTGACACAAATGGCCAAGATCGATATAAAACGATTTAATCGACCAGTGTTTGACCCTAGAGACATCTATCGGAAAACGGCGGATGCAAAGATGTAGTAATATTTAAACAATTTTTGATCATAAGGTGGCACACAGTAAAGACATTATTAGTGCAAAGTTTTATTCCGTTATATAAATTGCTTCTTGATTTGTGTACTGGAAACTGAACGAACTGAACGATGAAGTGAAATTTAAATTTGTGCTATATTAAATTTTTTTTCCCAAAGGTGTCCTGGCTTGATTTGTGCTTAGTTATGTGTTTTTATATGTTTTCGCTTAATGGCGATTTGATGGGCCGATTACGCCCATCTACGAACTCGAACATTCTTTGAACTAAGAAACCTGCATACCAAGTTTCATCAATATATCTTAGTTTTTACTCAAGTAACAGCTTGCACAGACGGACAGATAGACAGTCAGCTGGATTTTAAATTTTCTCGTCACCCTGATCATTTATATATATTATATATGTATAATCATAAATCTATCTCAATTAGTTTTAGGTGATGCGTTCAACCGTTAGGTGAACAAAACAAGAATAATCTGAAGCAACTAGTTGCAAGAGTATAAACATAAATATCTGCATAAAGATTATTAGATACTAATATCTAAACCGTTAATTCCGCAGTCAATAGAGCCACTTCTTTATGGCCAACTTTTACAAGGTGCTTCACTAAAGGAAATAAAACATCTACAACAAATATGGAATTCCGGCGATTTCGTTGCCTTTGACTACGGTGTGGAGGGTAATCGCAAGTATTATAATTCTGTGGAACCATACAATTATAATCTCAGTCTTATAACCGCACCGCTTCTGCTCTATTTCGGAGAAAGCGACGCCATAGCAACGCCCGCGGGAGTGCATAGCATCTACTCACGTGTATTAAATGCGGTGGCAGGTGTCTACCGTATAAACGCCGTCAAATTTAATCATTTCGACTTTCTATGTGCAAGCGATGTAAAAACATTGGTCAACGATAGAGTCATCGCTATGATGGAACAATACTTAGACGGTAAATTATCATACGTAATTGAATGAAACATAAAAAAAAAATATGCATGGCTCTTTATACTCATGTAATCGCGAAAAGAGAGTTGCTAATAATTATTAATATAATAATAAATTTGTTTTAGCGCTCACAACGAAACACAAATGCGCCATTATACTTTTATTTGTTTTTCTTTGGAATTACATTTGTTCCAAATTTATTTCAATACAAAACTGTTGATTTATTCAAATTGCGTAATTACTTAAACCAACAGCCATAAAAAGCATAGTCATTCATGCATTTGAAAATCAACAACCAAGTTAACCAGCTTTAAGTCTACTTTCTTTCTTTTCCGCTTTGTTAATGGCTTTCTGATTTTTGTCGTACAAGCGTGCTAAAGCTTTAAGCTACTATTCCAAATGTGCATACTTATACGTACATGTATTTCAATGGTGTTTGTTCAGCAATTCATAATATTTACCTAAACAATCATTCACTATTTTAGTACAGCTTTTTTATGTCTTGTCTATTTGCCTGAGCCGAGACGAGTTCACAAATTAGTTGCTTGCTAGTAACACTGCTAGATCTTGATGTTCAACTGTGATAGAATTCTCGACAAACTTTTGTATAATTTTTTCACTTTTTATAGCATACGATTATACTACTGAAAAGTAAAATGTTTGAAAATATACACTCTGTCAAGAAAGAAAATTTTTCAATCATCATCCAAATTTATTTTATCGCCTTCAAAGTAACATCAATTTGAAGCGATACACATATGCCAACGTTTCTCCCAACCTTCAAAACATTTTGTTATAGGCACTTTCCGGGAAGGCCTTCAACTCTTGCGTCGAATTTGTTTTAATGTCTTCAATTGAGTCGAAGTGTGTTACCCGAAGTGGAAATTTCAGTGTGAAAAAAGGTAAAAGTTACATGGAGCTAAATCAGATTCGGTACTTGTTCAATGATATTTGTTGAGTGTTTGGCCAAAATTTAACACAAATACGTTAAAATTTTGTGTAAAATTCGACAAACACTACTGAAGTCGAATGACATAAGCAGCTGCTGTAAACACACTGGTTGACAGATCGCGCTAATTTTTTGGCATCATAATTAAGGACAGTTATACCCACCAAGAAAAGAAAATTGACCTGTCTTTCATATAAGCGGGAGATGAAAGGGGGAAATAAAGAATTCCCGATATTTTCTTGACAGAATGTATTCTCAAATAATGTTGCGTTTTTCTAGTAAAATGATTTCCTAGTTTGCGTATATAATATTACCATTATTTTTAAAACTTAAATATATTTAATGTATTTGCATTCTTACAAAACTTAAGCTGTCTCCCAAAGACGAATGTTCATGCTGAAAAGTTTGCCAGGAATTTTTAAAATTTAAACTTTCTTTCTTCTTCACTTAACTGAAGCTCATGCACTTCTCCTTTGGACCACAATAAGGAGAAATTGGCAACTGAAAGATTAAACCAAAAAATTGGTCACACAGTTTCAACAAAGTTTCACCAAGCCAAATTCTGTTTATTTCGATAAAAAAAAAAATAAGCTGTGAAATAAAAAAAAATCTGTATTACCACACTTGAATGATGCTTTCCTTAAGTCAAATTGGCTGCTGGCAAATTTAAAAAAGTGAAGCACAAACAATTGTATATTCATATAAAAGTGCATGCCAAAACCCAAGGTGTGCGCTGCTACTGTGCCCTTTACGATCGCAACGCCGGACAACATAAAACAATAAGTGATAGCAGTTGGCCGATATTTTTGGCAGCACACCAAAAGCACCTCTTGACGCCGTGTCGATTGTTGTCATATCGCTTAGCTTTTACATACTTTTTCTTGATTACTCTTTCAATGGTTTTACGAGTGTTGGTTTTTTCCACTTTGTTTCATATTTGTTTTAATTTCATTTTCATTTTTTTTCCAAATATTAACGCTCTGATCGACTTTCTTGGTTGCGGTGAAACGCATTCAAAAAATTTAACGCGACGCGAATACACGTCCGGCGGGCATTACTAAATGACAACGATGACAATAAAATTATATTCGCTGAGAATTGTTAAACAGAACGCTTCAGTCCTCTATTAATTTTGTAACCGCGAGTGTATGCCGTAATTTCTCTTTCTATTTCATTGATTGAATGAAAATTAGTATCGAATGAATGAAAAGAAGTGTTAACGTGGTGTTGAGCAATAAAGAAATATTAATTTGTGAATAAAGTAGTCCGTGTTAAATCCCATTCGCCTTGCCTTGCATAATAAATGCGTGCGTTCCAAAGATTTTCTAGTATTTCGCTGCTACTTTGTCTTCTTATAGTATGTCAAATAGTTCATTACAGTCGTGGTCAGTTCATCGACGATTTAGAAACCGATCCAGATGATGAAGAGGATGAAAGTGTCGAGGATGAGACGCCGGAAGAGAAAGCAGCACGTAAAAACATACAGCAGGATTCCAATCTACCTGTGGTATGTTCACAATATCTATATCAGTTAGACTAATATACTTATGTATGAGATTTTCTCTGTAAATTAGATATATAATAATGAATCCAATACATAAATAATTAGAAATTTCTATTAAAACGTTTGAAAACCATATATTATATATACCATATACGTTTGTAGAAACACTGGAGTAACGGGGTTTTTAGAGTATTTTTATTTTAGAAATATAGTAATAATAGAATTAAAGGCATCGCCGAAAAATTATTTGGACAAATTTTGAACAAGCTTTGTTCTTATTAAAGTGAGCGGATCATAATAATTCAAAGGAAAAAGTGATGTTAAGATTGGTTCGAACTGATTACTTGAAAGCTAGATGGACAATATTGTCGACATTCAATGCTTACAGTTTTAATGGCCTACTTTCTGAAATACAAAACATTTTAGTTTATATCGAGTTTCCCTTTCATTATAGATAAGCACGTAATAAGTGAATTCGACTTATTTTTTAAATCAATATTTACTTGCTTACATTTATTTCTTTTAATTCTTCGTATATTTCCCTATGTTAAATCGAGCGATTGGTTTATATCTTTATTATTATTAATAAAAATTTTATTTTTATAAAAAGTAAAGAAATATTGAATATAATTTCACAATATTTTAATTCAAAATAAAAATGAATTTTTATTTGCATTTACAATGCTACAAAATATCTACTTCGCAAACAACTCCGAATTACATATTGTTTTTATTGGAAATACGATCTGTACCCACATGTAACTCACTTACGTTATCATGTCAAATTGCGCTCATCGGCTATATGACAACGCTCTTACTACCATGCTACATATCTACATATATATATGTAATGTCCGACAACAAGGATAAATTAATTGCCAAATATGGTTATCCGGCGGAAGTTCATTATGTCACCACTGAAGATGGATATATACTAACTATGCACCGCATCCGCCGACAAGGCGCTCAACCATTCCTCTTACAACACGGACTTGTTGATAGCTCAGCTGGTTATGTTATAATGGGGCCGAATATCAGTTTAGGTAAGTGAATGTGAAAAAAGTTTTGCGTTGTGCAGAATGACAATAAAACTTATTTACTCAACAATATTATGAAATTTTTGTTGTAACTGTAATTGTTTTTACTACTGCTAAAAAGTTGGGGATCCATACTAAAACTCCAACAATGCAACCCAAGGTGTGAAAAATTACCAAAAAACTTTCTTAATTCGCATGCGCTGCGAAAACTATTGGTTATAGAACAAAATAATGTACTATAATACATATTTGCAGATCATATAATTATCAACAAAAGTCGCGAAAGCATATTGTCTAACTATTATAGTTTGTCACAATTAGTGTTTTCATCATTAAAAAATATTGTATATATTGTTGTGTTCAAAATAATAGAAGTACATACATACACATACTGATCCATGGTTTCTTTTATCAGATGGATTGGTGCCACGCCGATGTACGAGATATTTTCCCACTATGCACCACCATGTTTGACGGTCTTAAGAGTGTATTGCGGATTATATTCCGTATTTGGTGGACGACGGATATACTGCCTAGACCCTGTGCCACCAAATAAAACTACCTTACATTCCTCTGTCCACAAAGTATTTCTCTATTTCTCTGGTAGCCAGTTGCCATGTTCCTTGGCGAATTGGGGCCTTGGTCTAATTATGTTTCTTTGTCAACAATGGAACTTTTCGCGGACTCCGCGCAAATAAATTATATGCCAATAAACGTCTACGAACTGTTACGTCACTAACATCAAGATCGTTTCTTTATTTCTCTAGACGATGCTGTGGGTTCTTTTTTGGACGACTGGAGTATGCGTCGATCGATTTCTTTAGTAGTTTTGCGTTTTTTTGGTTTCACGCTTCTTGTCGCTGCGATGTTTTTCTCTACCTATTAATTTAAATAAATGTCTTATCCTTAAAAAAATTCCCATCGTTTTTATTTTTTGTCTTTACTTTTTAGTTTTTCACAGATTTTGTTTAAATAAATATGTATTATACTGCTTGGTAGCTCACACTCCTATTTTTTTGAACAGCGCAATTTAGTGACCTACACAAATTTGAACTCATAACATTGGAAATTATGTACCCAGCTGAGGTTTATGCCTTTTGTTTTACTCGCGGAATACCGGTAGAAATACTTCTTGAAAAGGCTTGACGTACATGTTCTGGCATGATTATTTTTTTTTGGTTAAATATTTTTCTCAGGGGCACTCCTATTATTTTGAACACAGCTGTATATATAAATCCATATCGGTGGCAAAAGCCGAATATATCCGCCCGGTATTTGAGTTGTCTTGCTAAAATTGTGAGGAAACATGTTTTTTGAGCTGGCTTGGTCAATGTGTGTGATAGTTAATGTTGGTTAACAATGAATTTAAATAAAATCGATCTAAAGCCTGGCCTAAGCAACATTTTCCTTATAGAAAGATTTCTATTGCTGTAGTCCTATCTCCTTGATGTAGATAAAATTACATCTAATATGTGTTATTTTGGTTAGCAGAAGTCCACAATAAATTAATGTTTGAAATTTGCAAATTTGACTTAAACGCTACTTTAATTTTATTTGCAGCTTACCTTCTTGCAGATTATAAATACGATGTATGGCTCGGAAACGCCCGTGGTAATCGCTACTCTCGAAATCATACAAAGCTTGATCCAGATGGTAAAAAATTCTGGGACTTCAGTTGGCATGAGATTGGCATATACGATCTGCCCGCAATGATCGATTATGTATTAAAATCTACTGGATTCAAAAGAATACAATATGCGGGTCACTCTCAAGTAACCAGATTTAAACAATTAATTCCGATAGCATTAATATAATAACAGAAGAACAAAACCGTTTTCGTAACGGAATATTTTAGGGTTGCACTGCGTTCTTCGTAATGTGTTCGCGACGCCCAGAGTATAATAAAAAAGTGATCATGATGCAAGCAATGGCACCTGCGGTGTATGCCTCGGAGACAGAGGAGCACCCATATATCCGTGCCATTAATTTATATTTCCGCGTGAGTGTAGAATATCTAATATCAATGCATCTTTTAGTATTAATTAATTATTGTTTTTATTTAATAAATCAGAGTTTGGTTGGTAGCTCAGTTACGGAAATGTTTAATGGAGAGTTTCGATTTCTCTGCCGCATGACTGAGGAAACAGAGCGACTGTGCATTGAGGCGGTATTTGGAATAGTGGGACGAAATTGGAACGAATTTAATAGGGTAGGTTCATAACTAGATATAACAGGAAATCCGCTATTGGTTGTTATTATATATTATATGAAAATACCCTTATCAGATTGTAAGTACTATGCCATAATAACATGAAAGATTTTCTAAGACAAAAAGCATTATTTCTTAACACTTTTTCAAATTGAAATACAAACATATGTGAACGAAATTATAAAAAAGAACTTTAGAACGTGGTCGTAAATTCAATATAATTTTAAATATCATAGAGCTGCCATACAAACTAACCGATTGAATAAAAGTTCTTCTATATTTTTTTATTTGACAATGCATCGAAATTTGGCTTGAATCAATTATCGCAATTTCCAAAAAAAATTGCTTAGATCGAACACTGTAGCATATATCCGCTATTCAAACTGACCGATCAAAATCAATTTGAAGATTAAGATTCTCTGGTGTGTTTTGATTTTTATCAACCAATTCTTACAGCTCCTATCATAATGAATAAAATCAAAGCTATGACAAATGTGGCTATAGACAAATAAACATTTCAATATTATTATTATTTAACCATTGCATTGATATTACCCATTAAAACAACATATTCATACGAGATAGTAATTTTTTAATAGCAAAGTTAGTAATCTATAAAACCAAAATTTGGTGAGAGGTATTAAAAAAGTTCCTGCGAAAAGTATAATAATTTTTATTAGTCTTATCAGGCTGGCTGAAAAGTTTGTTATGTGATAGATTTTGCACCATTATTTAGTTATTTTTATTTTATTTCGAACATTGCTAAACTTACTCTTTTCTTTATAGAAAATGTTTCCAGTTATTTTGGGTCACTACCCCGCTGGTGTTGCGGCTAAACAAGTAAAACATTTCATACAAATCATCAAATATGGACGTTTTGCACCTTACAGTTACAGTAGTAACAAAAATTTAGCACTATATAAAGAACACATACCACCGCGTTATAATCTCTCTCTGGTAACAGTTCCTACCTATGTCTATTATTCAAGTAACGATTTACTTTGCCACCCCAGCGATGTCGAGGCAATGTATAAGGATCTGGGTAATCCAAAAGGAAAATACTTGATACCAATGGAGGAGTTCAATCATATGGATTTCCTGTGGGCAATGAATGTGAGGAAATTGGTTTATGCACGCATGTTACGAGTATTAGGAAAAATAACTGACCACAAAAAGGGTAATAGTACCAATAGTCTTGCAAATAAGAATGTCCCACAAAACCGGAGACGGAGAAGGTGATCATAGAAATACTTAGTAGATAATTTGAATGTTAATTTATTCTAACTTTTAAGTACTTTAAGTCATTTGAAAGATAAAGCTTTTCTAGAATATGTCTTTATTTATTTTCTCATAGTTATATAAAAATAGTTAATTTATGGTAAACAACCCTTTAGATGCTTAAGGGATCGTCTCAGTGTGAAATTTTCGAGAAATCGATTTTTTTTTTTTGTTGCATTATCGGATAGTAAACATTCTCTCAAATTTTGAAACGAAATTCAAATTATTACGGTCGCTACACCGTTACTTGTAGAAAGAGAATAGAGTGGAGAACATAGCGACTCCGCTTGGAGATAATATTTTTAACGTCATTCGCTATCGCGCTATAAAAGCTTTTTTGAAATCTTCCTATTTTTTTCTACTAAAAACTGCCAAAATTGATACTTTTTATTCAAACCGCCGTCATTTTGTCAATCTTAAAAAAAAAATCCATAATCTTACAGATTAATAATCTTTTTGAAATTTTTGGTTTAGATCAAAATTGCGGCCGCAATCAAGGTACATTACTTTTTTTTACGTGTCAATTCAACAATTAATTTAACTATTATACATACACCAAATAAATAACATAAAAGAATCATTTTGTATACGTCATGAATATATCTATTTATAAGAAAAACATCAGTGATTTTTCGAGGGCTCACGCTGAGACGATACCTTAATTGAAAATTATCTGTCTTTTGAAATTATCGGCCAATATCGAAAATGTTTCAATTTTAAAGATATTATATTATTGTACACAAAAATTAATAAAAACAAGAAAAACCGTTAACTTCGGCTGCACCGAAGCTTATATAACCTTCATAGGTGCATTTCTTTTAGGTGCTAAGTGTTTAATTGGTATGGAAGCTATATGCTATAGTAATCCGATCTGAACAATTTTTTTTGGAAATTATATTATTATCTTAAGCAGTAATACATGTCGAATTTCGTGACGTCAAATGCGAAAGATTTCCATACAAGCCCTTGATTCCGATCCTTCGGTTCGTATGGCAACTATATGCTATAGTAAGCCGATCTGAACTATTTCTACGCATATTACATAATTTTCTTAGAAAATAATCTATACCAAATTTCGTGAAGATACATTTGTCAAATGTGAAAGTTTTCCATACAAGAACTTGATTCAGATCGTTCAGTTTGTATAGCCGTTATATGATATAGTAAGTCGATCTGAAAATTTTCTTCGTATATTACATTATTATTTTAGAAAATAACTTGTGCCATATTTTGTGAAGATACATTGTCAAATGTGAAAGTTTTCCCTGCAAGAACTTGATTTCGATCGTTCAGTTTGTATGGCAGCTATATGTTATAGTGGTGTGATATCGGCAGTTCCGACAAATAAGCAGCTTCTTGAAGAGAAAATGACGTTTGCAAAATTTCAAAACGATATCTTAACAAGTAAGAAAGGGCTAAGTTCGGGTGTCACCGAACATTTTATACTCTCGCATGATAAAGTGATAATCGAGATTTCATTATCCGTCGTTTACATATTTTTTTTATTTTGCTGTAAAATTAATTAGATTTGTAGTTCCTGAGGTATGATTTTTGGTCCATAAGTGGGCGACGCCACGCCCATTTTCAGTTTTTAAAAAAAGCCTGGGTGCAGCTTCCTTCTGCCATTTCTTCCGTAAAATTTAGTGTTTCTGACGTTTTTTGTTAGTCGGTTAACGCACTTTTAGTGATTTTCAACATAACCTTTGTATGGGAGGTGGGCGTGGTTATTATCCGAATTCTTCCATTTTTGAACTGTATATGGAAATACCTGAAGGAAACGACTCTATAGAGTTTGGTTGAAATAGCTATAGTAGTTTCCGAGATATGTACAAAAAACTTAGTAGGGGGCGGGGCCACGCCCACTTTTCGAAAAAAATTACGTCCAAATATGCACCTCCCTAATGCGATCCTTTGTGCCAAATTTCACTTTAATATCCTTATTTATGGCTTAGTTATGACACTTTATAGGTTTTCGGTTTTCGCCATTTTGTGGGCGTGGCAGTGTGCCGATTTTGCCCATCTTCGAACTTAACCTTCTTATGGAGCCAAGAGATACGTATACGTGGAGTTTCATCATGATATCTCAATTTTTAATCAAGTTACAGCTTGCACGGACGGACGGACAGACAGACATCCGGATTTCAACTCTACTCGTCACCCTGATCACTTTGGTATATATAACCCTATATCTGACTATTTTAGTTTTAGGACTTACAAATAACCGTTATGTGAACAAAACTATAATACTCTCCTTAGCAACTTTGTTGCGAGAGTATAAAAACTGAGGGACTAGTTCATATATATGCAGACAGACAGACGGACATGGCTAAATCGACCCAGTTCAACATACTGACCATTTATACATATACTTTATAGGGTCTTAATATACCCTGTTCAGGATATAACAAGTATTTTACACTCTTGTAACATACAGTAATTAAAGCCAGTGTAAAACGTCACCCAGAGAATCGGAATACAAGCAATTTTATATACACATATCTATATATATAATGTATATATATAGTATATATAATATATAAGTTTATGCCACTTTTCGTTGTAATTTTTTAACTTTAGAATGAGCTCATCTAATCAAACCTAATTTTTAGGCTTTGTTTAGTTAACTTATATTTTTTTTTGGTTCACCCTGATATCGGTGATACATATACTCACTTGCACCTTGAATGTTGAATATAAACATAATATGCAAAATTAGGAAATGACTATGTTTTTCTTTTATTTTAAAATACGTTGCCTTTTTTTATATTCATACAAAATGTACTTATTACTAACACTTTAGTTTTCACGTATTCTTAACACTTTAAGTGGATGCAGCTTCAAACATACGTATATAGATCTAAAGTGAACCTTATTTAGCAACGTTACGTTCACGGGTAAATCGAAAAAAGAGGTCCATTCCTAAGTGGCAAATCCTCAGGAATAATGATGGGATATCGTTCATTGTACCTAAGGCTGGAGCTCAATAATCTACCATTTGCCCGTATTAATCCCTTAGAGTCCAAGAATGGGTTTAAGGCGGGAAGAGAGGTCATTTTTCGAGCAAGTTTGATTTGTCTCGATTGAAATAGCGAGTTTGGGAATATGTAATAAGACATGTCGCAAGTCGGAATGCGTTATATGTGTGTAAGAATCATTTGGTATTCCTTTCTTTTTAGGGTAAAAGTGAATACTCTTTGCGCACTCTGGAATGATGAAAATCGGTGTAGAATATCTTCTTCGTCTGAAGTGATATGAAAATTTTGAATTTTCCGACTTTCAGAAGCTAAGATACTCGTATTATGAGCGGGAGAATTTGGTCAGAATTCTTTTGATTCTGCCAGCGACGTAGGACCGTTCCACCATAGTTTTCCGCTGGTGAGTTGCAGTGGTTTGCAGCCTCTTGTCCATAGATCTGCTGGATTATCAGCACTTTCAACATGTTGCCTTTTTGCTGGGCCAACTAAATCTAAGATTTGAGATATGCGGTTAGATACATAAGTCTTTCAAGTATAGAGTGGTTTTTCTAACCATGCTTAAACTATTTCTGAATCTGAGCAATTATACATTTTGTGATTGGTTAATTTGAGATGAGTTTGGACAACTGAATTTAGTGCTTTGATTCGCACGCTAATGACAGACTGTGGCTAGCTGATAGAATATCGTCAACGTATGTTTGTGTTTGTAACACAAAAGTCTCTACATGCGCATTGAAAACATATTTAATATGAAATATATAACATGAGTAATACGAGATGAGGTTGTAATGTTGGGCCGATACACTCGTACACTTTGAGGCATTGAAAACCACTCGTTCTGTTTTTATGACTTTATCTGGTCATATTACCCCGTGATGAGGAATATGAAAAGAGAATCTACCTTTAGATATTTTTATACTCTCGCAACAAAGTTGCTAAGGAGAGTATTATAGTTTTGTTCACATAACGGTTGTTTGTAAGTCCTAAAACTAAAAGAGTCAGATATAGGGTTATATAAACCAAAGTGATCAGGGTGACGAGTAGAGTTGAAATCCGGATGTCTGTCTTTCCGTCCGTCCGTGCAAGCTGTAACTTGAGTAAAAATTGAGATATCGTGATGAAACTTGGGACACATATTTCTTGGCTCCATAAGAAGGTTAAGTTCGAAGATGGGTAAAATCGGCACACTGCCACGCCCACAAAATGGCGGAAACCGAAAACCTATAAAGTGTCATAACTAAGCCATAAATAAGGATATTAAAGTGAAATTTGGCACAAAGGATCGCATTAGGGAGGTGCATATTTGGACGTAATTTTTTTCGAAAAGTGGGCGTGGCCCCGCCCCCTACTAAGTTTTTTGTACATATCTCGGAAACTACTATAGCTATTTCAACCAAACTCTATAGAGTCGTTTCCTTCAGGCATCTCCATATACAGTTCAAAAATGAAAGAAATCGGATAATAACCACGCCCACCTCCCATACAAAGGTTATGTTGAAAATCACTTAAAGTGCGTTAACCGACTAACAAAAAACGTCAGAAACACTAAATTTTACGGAAGAAGTGGCAGAAGGAAGCTGCACTCAGACTTTTTTTAGAAATTGAAAATGGGCGTGGCGTCGCCCATTTATGGACCAAAAACCATATCTCAGGAACTACTAGACCAATTTCAATGAAATTCGGTATATAATATTTTCTTAACACCTTGATGACACGTACGAAATATGGGTGAAATCGGTTCACAACCACGCCTTCTTCCAATATAACGCTATTTTGAATTCCATCTGATGCCTTCTCTGTATAATATATACATTAGGAACCAATGATGATAGCGGAATAAAACTTTACACAAATACGGTATTTGATCTGAAGTATCCCTTGTGGAAAAATTGTCGTTATCGGACTATAACTTTTCAAGGTCTATAAATTTCAAACACGAAGAATTCAGTGCCTAACCTAACCTAATTTTTCACCGAAAATATCGGTAAATCTCTCAGAACTTAATTCTAATTAATTTTACAGCAAAATAAAAAAATATGTAAATGACGGATAACGAAATCTCGATTATCACTTTATCATGCGAGAGTATAAAATGTTCGGTGACACCCGAACTTAGCCCTTCCTTACTTGTTTCATATGGTACAATTTCTTCTTTCTTTCTTGAGGCTTCGCATGGCTGGACTTCTTCTGAAGGCTGTGTGATTTGAGGAAATTCTTCTACTTCCCAGAATTTTCTAAGTTGATTATATAAATACTGATATTTGAAATATTTTAAACTTGCGTAGTGAAATAATTTATTTTTTAGTGGCTTGGCCGCTTAAAATTCATCCGAATATTGTATTTTGGGCTAACAATTTATCGTAATACATTGAAGGATTATTTGAGATATTAAGTCACTGCCTAATAATATAACGATTTGTGATGTTTTATAGCAGTTGGAATCTGCTAATTTGAGATATGAGCATTTTCTCACATTTTCTGTTTACTTCACAACTTGGAAGCAAATTTGTGAGTTGCGGTAGAAGGATGGCTTCGGCGTCTATTCTTACATATATCCGCGTTTGGAGAAACTATGGTGATTGGGAAAATTTTGTTTGAATTTTGTATAATTCTTCCGTGCATTCCTGAAAATTGAAAATCGGAATTTTTTACTGGCAATTTTAGCCAATTTTGAGCCTTTGATGATATAAAGGATCTTTGAGAGCCTTGATACATATGTATGTATATTAATGGTCTTAATTTGAATAACTCTCCTCTATGTTCAATAGAGATTACCGCAGTGGGTAAAATATTTCATTTACATTTTCTGAATGAAGAGCTTAAATTTTTGCTACTTTAGAGCAGCATGGTTGTTCTTCCCCTTTTTCAGGATTTGAGGTTTCGGGTTACCAATTTAGGTTGTAGCGACTAACCCGGTTGTTTTATGAGTTTATATATATATATAGTTATAAGTTATATATAAGTTTTCAATTTACTTTGCTTCATATTATGAAAATTTGTGATATGAAGCAATGAGTAGTGTCTTCGTTGACTGTACACACAATTGCATTTGCTTTCACAGTCTTTTGTCCCGTAGGAATTGGACAGACAGTTGATGCAGAGTTTATGTTATCGAACAAGATTGTTTCTATCTGAAACAGATATTGTTTTTAAACTTATCGCAAGATCTTATATTATGACCTTCTTTACAAATTTCGCATATTATTAACATACCTATTATATTGTATGTTATTGCGGGCTTGGGGCTTAAACAAGTTTTTGTTAGAGTCATGATTATTTTTTTGGCTTGACTAATTTTTTGTCTACTCGCTCAGCTATTTTGTATTGAGTTGCTAAGAATTCTTTCATTTGATGCCATTTTTTTGCCACTAGTGATTCCTCCCATCGTAGCAAAGCAGGCAGTGCTGCTGCTCAAATATTTACTAGCATAGGGTCCCACGATTCTGTTGAAATATTTTGTGTTTCTAATACAGATAAACAGATATCACTGTCAAGTATAGTTTTTGAAATTCTTGCCTGGTTTCTTGTTGAATTTTTGGTAAATTCATTAAAAATGTTATTTGGTTATCTATCAATACTCTTTCGTTTTCGCATCTTTCGACCAGTGCTTCCCAAGCCAGATTACAGTTTTCGTCATTTAAAGCGAAACGCTTTACGATACTGCCTGCTTCCCCTTTTGTTTTGTACATGAGGTAGTACAGTTTTGGTACTCATGAAAGTTTAGGATGGTTTATACTATGTTCAGACCGACACTTAATCACACGATTTCGGCTATTGAATGGATTATCCCACTAATCTTAAAAATTTATCAAGATTTCGCCATACAAAAATGACAGTTCCAAATCACTTCATTGAAATGATTTGAAACTGATCCACGCTAAATCTGTCCGTGCGACTCTGATTTTGCGCAGTCTACTTGTCAGCACTGGAAAAATACTAATCAGCACTGGAAAACTGTTACATTATCACAGCTGATTTAGACACTACAAAGGGAAAAAAATGTAAACAAACAATTTTTTTTAAAGCAATGAATCTAATTTCACCTGAAAATCGACCAAGCAAATGAAAAAATGCATCCATTATTTCTATTATATGGAAAATATTAAAAAAAGACGGCTTTTATTTCAAAATACTATATGAAAATCTTTTCTTTTGGTAAATATTAAGCGATGTGAATTCATGAATGACAATAACAGCTGTTTTTTGATCTTTCTAACGGCAGTGAGAACACTGTTGGATTATGAAATGCTTAAATGTAATCTAATCTTTGAAATTTTCGGTCTGAACATAGTATTATGTATACGGCAGTGAACATGTCCCGGAAGGGTGGCCATTGATCATAACCTCCGTGAAAAACTTCAGTCTTGCAAGCTGGTACTTTTCTTTTTGAGTTGAGTTACTCTCGGAGGAGGAATAGTGGTTCTACATGGTCTTAATAAATTTATTGGATCTAAAATTATTACCTTCGTAGTTTCGTATTGTTCGAGGCAGTTTTCATATTTGCCTGACGCCGAAGCTTTCATGTTTTCTGGAAGTTCAGCGTCGTCAGTATCTATTAATATATCATACGCTGCCAGAAAGCGTTCTCATATGCTATCTATACTTTGAATTTTTAAATTACAATCTATTCTGTGTTGTCATTAATAGGAAAAGCCGAAAATAGTGTGCAATATCTATTAAAACTGTCACTTTCAGTTACGAACCTTGACACTGAATTATCTCCGGTTCTTTTTTTGTTTGGTACCCTGCTCTGAACGTGGAGCTTCTACATGTGTGTTTAGTGATTTATCATCATCAGCCATTTTTGGAATTTCCAATAATTGAAGTGTTCTTGGTTTTTGATTTCCCAGATTACATTTATAAAATTAAATTGGAAGCTTTCAGCTGAAAAATGTTTCATTTGAAATACAATTGCAAAATTGGTGTAATGAAAAAATCTGTAAAGAAATTTTTTGTAAGAATAAAATTGAAATATTATATATGACTCTTCGAACGCTTATAGCCCTGACAGACGACAGCGCTAATATGCATTAGCGGGCTTAATTTACATTTATTTGCGCATTTGACCCATGTTAATGCAAGTTTGTAATGCACAAGAATTTTGTGCATTTGGTTGAATTTACTAAATTTGAGTAGGCAACACTGCTCAAAAATGGCCGATTTTTGCTATTTATTGACAGATGTCGCACTTTTGCTATCCATCTTTCCAATATTCTTAACTTTATTGCACACTTTTTCCGCATTACAATCAATTATTACTATTAATATCACTCTTTTATCTTTTAAGGTAGATAATAATAAACGAATTTTTTCGTTAAATTTATATTGATTTTCTAAAATTACCAAAATTTCTTTAGTAATTTATCTTATTCATTTTTATTTCACTTTTTTTTTAATAAAGAAACAAATTTCACTATCAGCTGTCTAAATGCACAAGCCTGCCGTTTGTCACTATAAAATTTCAATTCGCATTAGCGTTGCTTAAGGCGCATTAATTTTGCTCGTGTGTCAGGGCTATTATTCACCACATAAATCGATTAAACTTTGTTTTCATAAATATTTGTATATAATTATTTTTATTAAATGTATCTGAGTTTTTTTCGTTTTTTTTTTTACCGTGTATCTATGTGATTTATATTTGTTACATTCGCGCTTAATTTGTATATTTGTTTCTACAATACATATGTATGTATCCTTTAAAACGCAAAATATATATGTACATCTGTATATATTTATTTTCATATGCTTATGTTTTTGTTTCGTTTCTAATAGCAGGAACAGCCAAACAGCTACTCCCTTCCTTCCTTTGCCTTCCTTAGCGAGCAAAATGTGTTAAAATTTGAGCCCATGATAAAAACGCAGAAATCAGCTATCTTTGTTTGTTTTCATTTGAACAATGCTGCCCTTGCTCAATATGCACATATAGTTTTGTACACATCTAAGTTTTCAATTACAATTTTTCATAATATAAAATATCAAAGCTGAAAACAAACTAGTAAAAATAATTTATATATTTATAAATAATAGCATTCGACTCTGATTTTGAGTTAAGAAAATTTCAAACATATTGGAGACAACTTTTAAAATATCTACAGTATATCGAGATTGGCAACCCTGCATTGTGAGAGAGCAATCAGCTGCCACATTTGCTGCGGCAAAAATCCAAATGTCGTGAATTCTCACGGCATCCTACGGCAAAGAGAGAAGGGAGTAGCGTTTTTCGCTGTTCACTTACATTGCGCGCTCATAAGATAAGTCGTATCAGCTGACATGGGCTACGGGCCTACGTTTTTGGCTGTTTGCGCTATAACACTTGTAATTTTGTACAATTGTTATATTGTATATGTATAAGTATACACTAGCAGACCCGGTCACGCGTTGCCATTTGTAAAAAAACATGGCGACCTCCATGACTGATTTTTTACTACCGTTGCCCCTTAATACATATAATGAAACTATTATGTACGAACGAAGACGAAAACGTAACAGCTGGTATAAGAATCCACTGGATTGGAATTTGAAAGGAAAGGACTTTGAACAAGATTGAACAAAATTTTCCTACAGTTGATATACATACATATGTATAACAAAAGTTAATACAAAGAATTAATTTTATTTTTTTTTAATTTAAATTTGTAACAAATGAGTATATCACAAAGTTGGCAATTAAAAAAATCGAAAAAATTAAAAACCGAGAAATCGGTTATAAATAATATAGCACAAAATATCCATATATTCACTGCTTAATTTCGACACTATCTATCTTGGAAGTTGGACAAAATTTGTCTAAATTTTTAAACAGCAAGCATTAATATCTTGAACAATACATTTAATATGTATGCATATTTGTATGCTATTTACTTATGTACTATACCTATGCATATTACACACAAATGTATGTATTTGTATTTCGGCATAAATGAAATTTTTCAATCGTTGCAATGTCGTTATTTTTGCGAAATTATACTCGTATATGCATCAAATTTCATGGATTAGCTATGACACAATTATGCATATTTGATCAGTTGTTGTAATCATGTCAAAAAGAAAACACCCAGTGGAGTTATCTCTGAAAATTAAAAGTGACATATTGAATGAACCGGCTAATAAAAGCCTATCTATAAGGAAATTGGCAGAAAAATATGGAGTTTCCAAATCAACAATCGCTAATATTAAAAATAAAAAGGAACATATTATAAAAGAATTAGAAAGCAACCCCGATCCCGAACGCAAAACAAAAAGACGTATAACTGATTTTGAAAAAATAAATGAGGGAGTGAAATCGTTTTTTGAAAAATGCAGGACTAAGAATATTCCGGTCAGTGGCCCAATAATTCAAGAAAAGGCTAAGCTATTGGCTTCTGAGTTACATAGAGAACTTTAGAGCAAGCAATGGGTGGTTAGAGTCTTTCCGCTTGAGACATAACATTCAATTTGAAGCTTTAAGTGGTGAAGGAGCGAATGTAGATCTTAAAGCTGGCTCAGATTTGAAAGAAAAACTACCAACACTTTTAAAAAATTATTTACCTGAGAATCTGTTTAATGCGGATGAAACTGGATTGTTTTATCGTCAATTACCTACTCGAAGTCTTTTTAAAATAAAGTCAATAAAATAAGAAATGCATTATTTCGTTATAACATGGACACTCGCGTAAGTTGGACGAAAAGTGATGACGCAGGCGTCCAACTTAGACAGGTTTTACTGTATCTTCAACAATATTTCGAATTCCCATCTATAACTTTGGGGACAAATTCTTAAGATAATTTCTAAAGCGATTTATGTACAAAAAATCGAATCGATTGGAAAATTTACACCTTCATTTTCATTAAGAACAGCTTCGATTGTTTTAAAAGACATCAGATCGCCTGGTAACAACTGTTGTATCTGGAAATTAATTTCATCAACATCAATATTTTTGCTGGCAAAATAGCACACACGGGATGTTTAGTGGATATTAAAGCGCTTAAATTTTATTAAATTAACCAATGGTTTCATAATTATTCAACTTAAAAGAAAAATACTGATTTTCAATATCACCTAAATATATGACTCACTGTATTTAATGCACAGATTGTTTTCCAAGAAGCTTAGCCTAGCTGTGTCTTTTTTATTTACACATTGTTTATTATATTCGCAAATAAAATTTTAACTTTTAATTGGATTTTGTCAAAAACGCACGTGTTACAAAAATGGGAAAGCGTACAGCGATTGATCAACGAGAATTGGTCCTTCCTCTTCTTTCCTGGCGCAGACCCCGCTTACGCGATTATAGTCGAGTTAACAACAGCGAAGCCATGTCCTTCTCCGCTTGGTCTTTCCAACAAAGTGGAGATCTTCCTCATTCTCTGCTTCCCCCGACGGGTAGTGCGTCGAACACTTTCAGAGCTGGAGTGTTTTCGTCCATACGTACAACATGACGTAGCCAGCGCAGCCGCTGTCTCTTAATTCGCATACAGCACATCGTTTTATCGAATGCGATATTCGACGTGGCCAACGTCCAAAGGACCATTAATAATTCGCAGAACCTTTCTTTTGAAACCTCTTAACGTCGACTCATCAGATGTTGTCGTCGTCCATGCCTCTGCACCATATAGAATCGACGAAAATAATGAGTGATTTATAGAGTTTAGTTTTTGGTCGTCGAGAGAGCACATGACTTCTCAATTGCTTACTTAGTCCAAAGTAGCACCTACTGGCAACAGTTATCCGGCGTTGGATATCCAGACTGACATTGTTGGTAGTGTTTACACTGATTCCAAGATAGACAAAATTATTGCGATGACTGTTTGTTTGATGACACGAGATATTTCGTCTTGCCCTCGTTCACTGCCACACCCATTTGCTTTGCTTTCTTGTCCAGTCCTGAGAAAGCAGAACTAACGGCGCGGGTGTTGAGGCTGATCATATCAATATCATCGGCATACGCCAGCAGCTCTACACTCTTATAAAACAGCAGCTCGAACTATTTTCTCTAGAAGTAAGTTGAAGAAGTCACACGAAAGGGAGTCGCCTTGTCTGAAACCTGAATTGGTTTCGAACGGCTCAGGACCTTCCCGATCCTGGCGGAGCTTTTACTGTTGCTCAACGTCAGTTTACACAGCCGTATTAGTTTTGCGGGGATACCAAACTCAGACATCGCGGCATAAAGGTAGCTCCTTTTCGTGCTGTCATAAGTAGCTTTGAAATCGACGAAGTGGTTGTGTGTGTCGATTCTCTTTTCACGGGTCTTTTCCAATAACTGGGCGATTGTTGATTTTCCAGGTCTAAAGCCACACTGATAAGGTCCATCAGTTTGTTGACGGTGGGTTTTAATCTTTCACACAATACGCTCGATAGAATCTTATATGCAACGTTAGGGAGGGTTATCCCACGGTAGTTGGCGCAGATTGTGGGGTCTCCAGTTTTGTGAATTGGGCATATCACACTTAAATTACAATCGCTGGGCATGCTTTTGTCCGACCATATTTTACAAAGAAGCTGATGCATGCTCCTTATCAGTTTTTCGCCTCCGCTTTGATGTTCTTCAGACGAGTAATTTCTATTCGAACATCTTGCATTGAGCAGGTTGGAGAAGTGTTATAGTTCATAGAAATAATGTAATATCGGAAGAAATGCCATACAAACCGAGCGATCGGAATTAAGGGCTTGTATGGAAAACCTTCGAATTTGACGTGGTATCTTCATAAAATTCGACATGTATTACTGCTTAAGTTATGAAAATATATTCTCCGAAAAAATTGTTCATCTATAGCATATAGCTTCCATGCAAACTGAACACATAGTTACTAAAAGAATTGCACCTGTGAAGGGTATATTAGCTTCGGTGCAGTCGAAGTTAACGTTTTTTCTTGTTCTATCTGCAAATGCGTCTTGCTTCCCTCTTCAACTCTCGGTATCTATCCCATCCCGCACGTGTTGTGGTCGATTGTAACGTTGTTAGGTAGACAGTCTGTTTTCTTTCTGCTGCAACCTGGCACTCTTCATCGTGCAGCTGTATGTAAAAAGCTTGAAATGCTGTTACCGAATTGCTAATGAGTGCTCTCAGAGAGCATAAGTACAAGCCGAGTGGAAAATCTTTCTGACGTCGAACCTTCCTTATGTTTGTTGACGTGCGTAGTGTGCTGCGCAGAGGCGGATGCGTATCTTGTCTGTATAGTGGTCCCTGCCTATGTTAGGACCTCAGAGTGTACGCACGTCTAAAACACTGGAGACGTGTCCGTCTATCACAACATGATCGATCTGATGGGTGGCTTTTCGATCCGGAGACAGCCAGGTAATGAATTTTGACGATAGTCAAAGCGAAGTCGATCAGATCAACCCTTTTAAGGATGTTTCCTCGTGGATGCTAAATTTACCGACTGTAGTGCTAAAGATACTTTCTTTGATCACCATGGCGTTAAAGTCGCCAAGCACGATTTTAATATCGTGGCGGGGGCAGCTTTCAGAGGTGCACTCCAAGCGCTCACAGAAGCGCAAATGAGCAATATATTGAAGAACTTCGCTTTGATGCGGATTGTGGCCAGACATTCATCCACCCGGGTAAATGACAGTAATCTGGGATGGATTCTCTCTCCCATAACGAATCCAACGCCGAATTTGCGTTCCTTTATATGACCACTGTAGTATCCACAAGGACCAACTCGCCTTAGTTCTTGTCCCGACCATCCCATTTATTGGACGGCGGTGATATCAGTCTTCACTCTAACAAGGACATTAATCAGCTGTGCAACGGCACCTCCCAGTCTTCATGTAAAAATGGGTCTCTCATCCGAGAATGCGGATTAGTTTTCACTGGAGTCGTATTTTTTACGTGGCCGGTCCGAAGCCCAGCGCACAACTCTGTGCAGGAGATGTTTCGCCTTTATCTCACCTTTAAAAGGATGTTCTATGGCTACCCAGAGGATACATGTTCTAGGACCGGAAGTCGTGAGCTGCTTGAGCCATATGTAAAAGAATCGTCTCTGGCCACTCCCAAGTGAATGGCAATCAAAGAACTTTCCTCACTTGTGTGAACTTCTACACATGATTTTATATGAATAGGTATTCCTTTGCGGATACGTCTAATCTTTGTAGGATAAATGTTCTTAGCGCGGTTTGCCGATTCTCAATTCAACTATTTCAATATTTTGAGGTTAGGATTTTCATGCATTAGTATTTGACAGATCACGTGGGATTTCAGACATGGTGTCAAAGAGAAAGATGCTCAGTATGCTTTGACATTTCATCATGAATAGACTTACTAACGAGCAACGCTTGCAAATCATTGAATTTTATTACCAAAATCAGTGTTCGGTACGAAATGTGAAAATCCGCTTTTTTATCGACAAATTTTGTTCAGCGATGAGGCTCATTTCTGGTTGAATGGCTACGTAAATAAGCAAAATTGCCGCATTTGGGGTGAAGAGCAACCAGAAGCCGTTCAAGAACTGCCCATGCATCCCGAAAAATGCACTGTTTGGTGTGGTTTGTACGCTGGTGGAATCATTGGACCGTATTTTTTCAAAGATGCTGTTGGACGCAACGTTACGGTGAATGGCGATCGCTATCGTTCGATGCTAACAAACTTTTTGTTGCCAAAAATGGAAGAACTGAACTTGGTTGACATGTGGTTTCAACAAGATGGCGCTACATGCCACACAGCTCGCGATTCTATGGCCATTTTGAGGGAAAACTTCGGACAACAATTCATCTCAAGAAATGGACCCGTAAGTTGGCCACCAAGATCATGCGATTTAACGCCTTTAGACTATTTTTTGTGGGGCTACGTCAAGTCTAAAGTCTACAGAAATAAGCCAGCAACTATTCCAGCTTTGGAAGACAACATTTCCGAAGAAATTCGGGCTATTCCGGCCGAAATGCTCGAAAAAGTTGCCCAAAATTGGACTTTCCGAATGGACCACCTAAGACGCAGCCGCGGTCAACATTGAAATGAAATTGTCTTCAAAAAGTAAATGTCATGAACCAATCTAACGTTTCAAATAAAGAATAGATATTCCTTTGCGGATACGTCTAATCTTTGTAAAAAAAGTTATCAAGCTCTTAAATTCAACTATTTCAATATTTCAACTAATTTTTAATTTCTGAATTTGTGCCCTTCATTATAGTCTTGTTGCATAACAATGTTATCTTCTTATTGACTTCATTGTATTAGTCTATTAACTATTGCGATCCTTGATTGAGTAAAGTTCCTTGGTCAATTACGTGAATTGGCCTTCTGGCTCCCATAAGCAAAATCTATGCTTTTTCAAAATGTCGTTGGCATTGCCATAAATTATGTTTCGAAGTATTTTAGCCGATACTACATATAGTACAAACGACACAGTCTAATAAAATGCTCCCTGGGTTTCATTAAGGTACCTCACATACCATCACCAGTATGCATACATAGATGGAGTAAAGTCAGCCAGATGTTCGAAAATTCTGATATTAGTTATATAGGGCTTAGTCAAGATTTTGCGCGATTTTATCCATTTTAGACATAAAGCTACACTATCGCAAGATTTCTTCGATTATCTAGGTGTGTTGCCCTTCAAATTCGACGGGCCAGACTATCAACAAGGAATACTATTTGAGTATTATGTGTCATTAGCGCGAAACTATTCTTAAAAAGAAGCCGGAATTATGGACCGACCATGCACCGTCGCGTATTGCGTTGATTCTTCGTGAGATTTTCTCAACCACCGTGTTCGCCTGATTGACCTCCGTGTGACTTCTGGCTGTGCAGAAAACTCAAGCGACCGCACCGGAGGAACCATTTTGAATCAGTTGAATTAAGACAAAGCGTCTGCAATGTTTTCCTTTCTCGCTTTGAAAATCAATTTAAACTTATGTGTTTGTAAACGTAGGAACCATCTTTCTATTCGAGCTGGTGGTTTTGATGTTGGCTTAAATATATGTAGTCTCGAGCGGCTTCTGCGTGCAAACGAAATTATGTGTGGTTCGTCCTCTCTTGAACCGCCCCCAGAGCTACCGGGAAGGCATCAGCAATGAGGCGCGTTCGGTTTTTAACATTAAAGTACCATAATTGAGGTATCTCGGCCTAATGTGTTTTTAAATCGTCAAAGGCCTCCTTTTTTCGTACCCCATGTGAACTTGCTATCCTTCCTCAAAAGTTTCCTCAACGGTTCTGTCCGATTGGCCAAATGAGGAATAAACTTCCCAACTAGCCCAAGAAAACTTCTAGTCTCCTTCTTGTTTTTCGGCTCTCGAAATGAAATTATAACTGTTACTCTTTCAGGATCAATACTCATTCCTTTGTCAGATAGTATGCGACCCAAAAATTTTAAACAATGTGTCTTCCATATACACTTTGAGTCGTTGAGTACAACATCATTTTCCTGGAATATTTTGCGAACTTGCTGGACGGTCTTGTCGTGTTCGACTTCATTTGATCCAAAAATAAGAATATCATGTCTATAAGTAATTCAAAGCGTTAGGACATGGCGCTAATACAAGTAGTTCCTCAAGCCGTCGTTGGAATATTTCGGGGGCTGAATTAATCCTAAACATTAATCGTTTATAACGGAATAGGCCTCTTGATGTCATAAAAGTTGTAATTCGTTGGCTCGCCTCATCCAACTCTAACTGGTGGTAGGCATATTTCAAGTCTAGTCGTGAAGAATATCAAGTACCCTTTAACTTGATAATAAATGATTATGATTATTATTGGCTATCTGCATGTCCGAACATACACGAACGTCACCATTTTTTTTTTTTTGGAAAGCTACAGAAGAGATCCATGGACTATGTCGACCACTATTTTATTATTTATTATTTACAGCCTCTTCCAGTTTGGATAATACACTTTGTTCAATAGCGACTGGAGTTCGTCTTATTTGTTGCTGTGTGGGTCTTACTGTCCGATCAATTAATAGTTTCATTGATATTTCTTTCCCCTTTAGGAATGGAGAAATGCATTCAGCCCGATTAACTTGCAGGCCCAATGATAGAACATTCAATTGTAATGCAGTTTCCCAACCGTGCAGCGATTGTATTCAAAAACAAAAAAAAACAATGAAGCAATGACCTCTGAGTTTTTGTATGCTGATATGGGAGCCTCAAAACCACAAATTACGTTAAATAATTGGTTAGAGGCGTATCCACGGAACTGCCTATCGGAATTGAGTATAATGTTGAAAACTGTAGCTTTCCTTTGTTTCAGCGATAACCAGTTTGATTGACTGATCAGATTGAAGCGGGATCCCGAATCAATTATTAAAGGAACAAGCTGACCGCCAATAAAACATTCTATAACCGGCGTACCGGCTTCAACATCGCTGTAGATCTGAAAGCAATTTCCCTTTGTTTTCTTAGTATCGAACGGGTTGCTTTCTTCACGCAAGGTACTCGGAAATCGTTTAGTGTCACCATTGCTATGTTGTTTGCGCTGCCGCTTAATATCCGTTCTGCATTTAATGGCGAAGTGTCAGAAGCGCATGCATTTGTTGCATTTCACTTGTCGTGCAGGACATGTCGGATTATTGTCCTCATGACCTAATCGACCACATCTGCCACATTCGGTATCTATGTTTGGCTTACGAGTTGAGATCTTATTTATCGTTTCCCTATCGGGTTAAGCGATCATACACTGAGCTTGTTTGTTAATCTCCTCTTCCACTCGACAAGCCTCCATTATTTCATCCAAAGTATGTTCTTTTTCCAAGAGTTTTTTCTTTTGCCTTTGTGCAGAGCAATTTATCTCACGATAAAAGCCTTGCTTGCCAAACTTGTAACTCTGTCAAATATTTATATCTTCATTTCGAGCAATTGTCTTTAAAATAATTTTTTCTTGATTTACTACTGTCAGTTACACATTTGCTCTCTTAGTTCAAATTCATATTCTGCTTTATTATGTACGTTTCTCTCTTGATAAATTTACTTTTCTTCTTCTCCTTCTTCAACGCACTATCTGTTCCCACGTGGATGTGTGTTTCCTAAAGGAATATTATCCAAACTCGTCTATTCACCGCCTGGATTTAGCTCTGGAGATACAGGTGTTATTCTATGAATACGATTAACTGAAAGTTTAATGTCGGAAATCTGTTCAGTTTGAAAGGATTGAACAAATATGTTGTCCCCGGCAGATGCATACAATATAGGGAATATGTAACATATGAGATCCCCAGTAGAAAAGTCACAATATTGTTAACTAGACTAAGTATATTAACAATAGCACCTTCGACTAAACCTTGGGGCTAAATATTATAAGGAATCTGGTATTTCAGAAAAATCAAGACCATTTTCTAAACATATTTTTGAAATTATTTCTTTAGGATATGGCATTTTTGCAAGTTGCACGAAAATCTTTGCATCAAAAAGAAACGGCTGAAGCATTCAAATGGCTTTGAGCAATAGTTTCGAAATTTAACTTCGTACTTGGTGTGAAAATCATTGGTTATACATACATATATACTTGTATTATATATTAAAAATAAATGTTTTTTTTTAAATCTATTGAATTGACAGTAAAACCAGTTTCTATGACATTATTTTCGCTCATTAATTTAATTCGCTTTAGTAGTTAAATGTTTAAGGGACTGCAGCCCTCCCACTTTTTCTAAATTTTTCTAACCACAGATGCCACCTCATCATATAATTTGTTGTACGGAATTACAGTTAGATATCTCATTGTGGTTTAGTTGTGACACCTTATAGGTTTTCGATTATTGGCGCTTTGTGGGCGTGAAAATGGTCCGATTACGCCCATTTGTAATGCCAACGGTCTTACGATGCCGATTAATATAATAGGGGTATTCTCTTACTCTTGCAAAACCCTTGCACGGTTCTCGAATTGCAGATATTTCCTCTTGGTGCACCGGCGCAACAACAAACACACGCAGAAAATTATTTGCAATGGCTGTGAAATATGTCAGACCAAAACCAATGTTTATTCTCGTGCAATGACACGTAAAAAAATAATTGTAACCCTATGCTAGCTGTAATTTGACTTAAATACATATTTTGTTGTAAATTTTAAATAGATTTTATAATTTCTATTTAAGGTTTGTATCCAGCTCTCAAGTAATTGCTCAAGAAAAAAAATACATTATTTCTTCATGTAATTTTGACAGCTGGTTACGCATTGTGAATGATGCACATTAGAAGAGCAAAAGAAAATAAACAAAGAAAATATGCATACACTAGTCAGAAAAAGTTTGCGTACAAGACTCATATGCTTCCTAATTATTAAAAAAAACTTCCAGAAATAACAAAAAATTCGAACAAATTTACAAATTTTCTTTTTTATTTACATGTTGTAATTCAGTTTTTGTATACATAACATTTTAATACTGTTGGATATAAATTAGGGTTAAAAACTAGAATGAAATCAAAAATAGACAAAATTCACTTCAGAAAAAGTTTGCGTACAAAAAAATAAAAAAATTACAAAAATATATTTTATATGAAAATGAAAGTTTCTAGTAACTAGTGGGATACCCTTTGCGTTGTAGGACCTCTCTTAGTCGTTTTGGCATTGAATTTACAAGATCTGATGTCTCCTCCGATGTGATTTTGTGTTATAAAGAATACTATTTCCAAAGAATTTTAATACGAATATTTATTAATTGAGTTTTCCAAAGAATTGTTTGTCCAAGTGCATTTTAGCTAACGAAAATGCAACAGTTAACCGCTAACGAAAATGCAACAGTTAACAAAATGTATAATAACTTTATTATTATTAATTGTATTACTTTGCAAAATGCACAAGACACATTTCCTAAGAATTGTTATGCAAACATTTATTTTTAAGTTGTTGTGAGAAAGCAAAATATTAGTATTTAAGAAAGCACGAAATAAAACGGAACGCTGATTATCGATTAAACCTTCAACCCAGTTGTTTTATTTTTTTCGTTGTTCATCACTTCGGTGAAAAAAAGTGGCGCAGTCGGTAGGATACCCGTGTATCCTTGTGGGTAAAAATTTAAAATCAAGTTACATAAGAAAGGATATTGAATATTTCTATATTCGTAACGGGTAGAAAAAAAATAAGAACAACGAATCCTTTAAAACATACAAAATAATTTTTGCGAAAAAGTTTAGTGAGAGTGACATTTGAACTTGATAAGATTGAAGAACGAATCCTTTAAAACATACAAATTTTTCGAAAATAATACAAAAAAAGGGGTGAAGAAAAGGGTAAAAAAGATTTACTCTTATCGATGATAATTTCATACAACAACCGAAATATAAAGATATACCCATATTAACAACTCATCAGCCAACTGCACATCCTAATCAACTTCAAACCCAACACAGAGCCAGACAGACAGCAATATAATATTCAACAACAACATCAGAAAGTGAGAATCCGATTAACTATATTATATATAATTATTATTATTATTAAATGTATGTAACTGAAAAAATTAGCATAGAGTAAGAAATTGAAAGAATATTACTATATACGTCTGGAAAACAAGAAAAAAAAGAGGAAATAAAATGGCAGTACCAGTTCAAAACATTCTTACTATAAACCCTTTAAAATATCTTAATAACTTACCTGAATTCTGTGGCGACTCAAGAGACCTACAGACATTCACCACACTCATTAACCGAATACACCCACACCTACAAACATATGACGAACTGTCCCAACTAGTTTTTTCGGACATAATAAAATCAAAGCTAAAAGGAAGAGCAAGACAGGCAATAGAAATAAACTGCCACGCGACCTCATGGACAAAGATTAAGAACATACTACAGAATAATTTCGGGGATAGACGTTCTTGCGAAGAACTCTTTGACGAATTACGAAGCGTGACCTTTAGAACAAACACTTTAGATTTTTACAACGACATGAAAACCAGGTTAAATAACAAATTAGTAACCATTTTAAGAGAAACCGAAGCAACTAGAGAGAGTGCGATGAACAACAAGCGCACTGCCCTCAATATCTTTAAAAACAAACTTCCAGAACCAATGAAATCAATCCTTTTCGGTAGGAACCCAGAAGACTTGGAACATGCTATGGACATACTGTTCCAAGCCAGGTACGCACATACAGGGAACAATAACGTGAACAACAGCACAGAATTTAAAACTCATTCAAGTAATAGGAATACTGACTATAGAAACAATACACAATACATTAAAAAAGACAGAAGGAATAGAACACAGTACGAGAATTCCCAACAACTATTCAACAGAAGGAATTTCCAATCAATGCCTCAAAATAACGGAAGAAATTACCAACAATCCCAACCATACCAACAAGCAAACCCACAAAACCCCAGTCCTCAAAACCCAGAGACCAAATTTCAGAAACCAACCGGAACCTATGGGCATAGGAAAAATGGAAGTGGCTGAAAATTTTCAGGAATCAGTCTCAAGAATAAATTACCATTAATAATAATAAAAACAAAGATAGGTTTTATAAGACTTATAATAGACACAGGCGCAACAAACTACATTTTAAATCCGGGTATCTGCGACCCCAAAAGAATTCATCCAACTAGCCCACTTTTAATTAAAACTCTCCAACATCGAATTTACGTTGACAAAAAGGCAATAGTACCCATGTTCGAAGAATTTAGCGACATTGGAACTAATAAACCAATAGAATTTTATATAATAAAATTTCATAACTTGTTTGACGGTCTAATAAGTAACGATATATTGAGACCACTAAATGCCTGTATCGATTATAGAAAGAACGAAATAAACATCGGTAACAAGACACTTCCTATGCACTTCGAAAACGAAAACTTAAATAAAAGAAAGATAGTAGTACCAGATGACTCTGACCTAGTATATTACAAGGAAGAAAACGGCGGAAATATTGTAAGAGAGGGAATTTTAAATGTAAGAAATCAAGAAGCAAAGATAAACTTACTATCTGAAACCAATCGGGTGACTACGCAAAAAGTAGATCACGAAAATTTTAACATAATCGAAAATAAAGAATCTAAACCATTGGCTGACCAAATTAGAATAGGACACTTGAACCCCGAGGAAAGATCACAATTGTTGCAAATAATAAAAGGATATCGTAATATTTTTTACCAGGAAAATGAAGGACTTTCATTTACTTCAGCAATAAAACAAAGAAATAGAACGACAAACAACATACCTATATTTTCTTAGTCGTATAGGTACCCGTACGTACATTAGGAAGAAGTCACAGTCACAAATCCAAGAAATGTTAAAACACGAGATAATTAGGAATAGCAATTCTCCCTACTCAGCCCCAATTTGGATCGTGCCAAAGAAGGCCGATGCCAGCGGGAAACCAAAGTGGAGACTTGTAATCTACTATCGTAAACTGAACGAAGTAACAATCGATGACAAGTTTCCCATCCCGAACATAGACGAGAGTCTTGAAAAACTGGGAAGAAGCCAGTACTTCACTACACTCGATCTGGCGAAGGGTTTCCACCAAATCGAGATAGAGGAAGAAGACATCCACAAAACTGCATTTAGTGTCGAAGGAGGGCACTATGAATTTCTGCTAATGCCTTTCGGACTAAAAACAGCCCCTGCAACGTTCCAGAGATTGATGAATAATCTACTCCAAGATTATATCAACAAAATCTGCCTAGTATACCTGGACGATATATTCATAATTTCAACATCAATACAGGACCATATGAACTCACTAAGACTTATATAAGCAATATTACAGGAGGCAAATTTAAAAGCTAGAAAAGCTTTATTAAAAGCTAGATAAATCAGAATTTCTAAAAAAGGAAACAGAGTTCCTTGGGCACATAATTACAACGGAAGGAGTCAAGCCCAATCCTAAAAAGATAGAATGCGTTGTTAACTTCCCAATACCCAAAACAGCAAAACAGATCAAGCAATTCTTAGGGCTCACAGGCTATTATAGGAAGTTCATAAAGGACTACTCGGCTATAGCTAAACCAATGACTAGGTGTTTAAAGAAAGATTCACAGATAAATATAAATGACTCGGACTACGAAAAAAGTTTTTCTAAAACATTTACATTGACAACGGACGCGAGTAATTACGCTTTGGGAGCGGTAGTTTCGCAAGATAATCATCCAATATGCTACGCCAGTCGCACCCTTAATACGCATGAAACAAATTATAGCACAATAGAGAAGGAATTATTGGCAATCGTATGGGCTACAAAATATTTAGGCCCTACATTTTTGGTCTTAGGTTTATAATAGAGACAGATCACAAGCCACTGACATGGCTCTTTTCTATAAAGGAACCAAATTCAAAACTTGTTAGGTGGAGATTAAGACTATCTGAATACGATTATTAGGTACAAGAAAGGAACAAAGAAGACAAAGAACAAGGATTGAAATTGAATCCAGCATTAATACACTAGAGTGCGACAGGGGAACGATAAAAAGTACTACTTCACCAATTAATATGTTTAAAAATCAAGTAGTTATAATGAAAGCTACCTCTGGATCATTAAGAATAAAAAATAAATCTGTTTTTAAAAATAAAAGAAGAATAATTTCTATGAAGGAAATGGACAGGGAAACAGCAATTACAATACTAAAGAATCATTTTAATCCAACACAACTGAATGCTATTTTTATCGAAGACGAATTTTATACTATGTTTAAAACTGTTTACGAAGAACTATTTTCAAATAACCCAAATTTTAAAGTACTTAGATCTACATTTATGACGGCAGACATAGAAGACGAAAATCGATTAACTGAAATTATTAAAAACGAACAACGAACGAAACTTTTTATGACAGCAATTGATAAATTTTCGAAGTTCGCCTTAGCATTTCAAATAAACGGTAGGAGTTGGACAGAATTTAAAACAAAACTTTTGCTGATACTCAATACTTATGTGAAAATAAATAAAATTGTCGTGGATAATGAACTAGGCTTTAAAGCTATACCGATACAAGAATTTTTGAAAAAGGATATTCACTATACTTCCAATAGTAACCATACGTCTAACGCCGACATTAAGGCACGATAAAGAAAACAAAGACGAAAGTACAGAAGATAAAATGATAAGAATAATAGGTTTTTATAATAATACAATTCATAGCACGAAAGAAAGAAAAGTACATTCAGAAGTTAAATGAAAACCGGAAGGATATAGAATTAGAAGGCGGACCAAATTACATTAGAGAGATAAGAGGGGGTAAAAATCACAGAAAATACAGGAAAATTAATGCCGAAAAAATAGATGATGACAGAAACTGGGCATAAATATTATAAAGCTCACGTTAGACCTAAGAAGAAATACCAAGACAAGAGTAACCCCAAAATCAAAGCTACAATTAAATAAATGTAATTTTTTTAGATGATTAAATGGATCATAATGATGGCAACACTTACTCCAACATTCAAGACTCAAACTATCGACTTACAGGACGTATGGAACAATAATGGATACATACCGATAAAAACAGGAGAGACTAAAACTGTAGAACATTACATAAAAATACTACACATAACACTAGTTTACAATATTGAACTTTGTGTCTGTTGCCGCAAATTCTGCGATTGATATTTTTCACTTATTACTTGTTTTTGTCAAATCTACCCTCGAAAATTTTTGAGCAGCTCGAGTTTCTTTGATTTTTATCATTTAAGCATATATATTAATCGAAAACAGGCATATTTTACTATGTTAAGATTAGTTTCTCAAGTTTTTGCGTCATGAGTAGTTCAAGAAGACGTTCTTTAAATAACGTCGTTTGCTACATATACGGAGAATATGTGTTTAAAAATTGTAGAAAAATTATATCAGAGTTGGTGAAAAATATCTATTTTGAGTATTTTGGGGTGCTCTTAGATAAAAATAGGAATTCTTGGGCTCCCAATTGTGTTTGTAAATCTTGGGTGGAATGTTTAAGATTATGAAAAAGTGGTAAAAGAAGTGCTTTTAAATTTGGAACACCGACTATTTGGCGAGAACGACGAAATCATCTCGTAGGCTGTTATTTTTGTAGTGTGAACATAAATGATTTAAACGCTAAAAATCGAGCTAAATGGCAGTACCCAAGTACTAGTAGTGTTCAACGTCCAGTGCAGCGTTTACCTAACTCTTCAGAGCCTAAAAATATATCTGAACCATTAGAGCAAGACATTGAAGGAGCAAGCTCATCACAAAATGATGCTGATTTTGAAGGTATGTCTAATGAGCCAAAACGCTTTTCCCAAAATGAGTTGAATGATCTTGTAAGAGATTTAAATCTTTCTAAACCAGCTTCAGAATTGTTAGCATCAAGACTAAAAGAAAAAAACTTGCTATCCTCGGATACTAAAATAAATTTTTATCGTGAAGGAGATGCAGAATTACGGCGTTATTTTTCCGAAGAAAACGGCATTACCTTTTGTTCAGATATCAAAAACTTGTTGATAAAAATGGGCTTGAAGCGATACGAACCAAACGACTGGCGTTTATTCATTGACAGCTCAAAACGTAGCCTTAAATGTATTCTATTACATAATGGAAATAAATACGCTGGGGTACCTATTGCCCACAGTACAAAGTTAAAGGAGGAATATTGTAACATTTCGTTAGTCTTGAACAAAATAAAATACAATGACCATGAGTGGCAAATTTGTGTCGATTTAAAAATGGTCAACATTCTTCTCGGTCAACAAAGTGGTTATACTAAGTTTCCTTGTTTTATATGTCTTTGGGACAGTAGAGCTAAACAAGAGCATTGGGTAAGAAAAAACTGGCCCTTGAGAGAAAAAATGGAGCCTGGAAAGCACAATCTAGTCCATAATTCATTAGTAGCTCGTATCAAAATTATCCTTCCACCATTACATAAAAACTGGGCATCATGTTTGTAAAATCATTAGATAAAGATGGGAACTGCTTTTCTTACATTTGCCAAAAATTTTTTCAGCTCACTATGGAAAAGTTTAAATCCGGAATTTTTTTTAGACAACTTACGAAAGATACTCAATTTATAAATTTTATGACTGAGTCAGAACTAAAGGCTTGGACAGCATTCGTATGTCTTATGCAGAATTTTCTCGGTAATAAAAAATCTGATAATTGTATTGAACTTGTAGAAGACCTTCTGCTACAATTAAAAAATATGGGATGCAATATGAGTATAAAACTCCCCTTTCTCCATAGTCACCTAGAGAGGTTTCTGGTAAATTTAGGAGATATGAGCGAAGAGCAGGGAGAGCGTATGCATCAAGACTTACGCGTCATGGAAGAGCGCTATCAGGGTTTCTGGGATACAAATATGATGTCTGACTATTGTTGATCTCTAATATGTCATTTTCCAAAGTCTACACATCGGAGAAGAGCTTTAAAACGAAGTTTTTTAGAACTTAATGATTAATTATTTTTATTAATACAATTTTTCTTAATAAATACATGTTTTTTTCTGTGTAATACCTACATAGCTGAAACTCTGAAACTAGAGCTGATAAAAATATTTAAATTATATTTTTGGAAATAGCACATTATATGTAGTCAGCAACAGTTAAAATTTCTTCGGCAACAAATGTACTGTAAACTAGTGTAATAAACACCACAGAATACGAACGAACTATGGAAATAATCAAAACCAACATTGACATCCTAAAGATATCCAGCAGCGAATCAAAAAATTAATAAATACAATAAATAAGAACTTTATGCTATTAAGAGCAAAAATAGAAAACCTTAACCCACATTTCCGAAGGAAACGGGCTTTCTTAAATATTATAGGAAAAGGTATAAAAATTATTGCAGGTACAATGGACAGTGACGATGAAGAACAAATAACTAAAACTCTAAAATTACTACATACGATCGAAGAAAACTTAACTAACGAAATGAACAAACTAACTTATATAAACAATGTCATGAACTCCCAAATCCAGAATATAACTAACCACATAAACTATCAGCAAAACATTATCGGGGACTACTTAATCAAAGTCAAGAATATTATAGGGAATAAAATTTCAACCAGAGGAAATTTATACCAGATTAACAACAACATCTCACTCCTACGGCATCATGTAGACGACATAGGACAGATTATTTTCTTCGGGAAACTGGGAATCATCCCCACAGATATTCTCAGCCAAACCGAACTCGAATTAATCACAGACTTCGACAGTTATACTAATATTAAAGTAGCCACAGCACTTCACGAAGGTAACATTATAATAATTCTCTCTATACCACAATATTCGCAAGATTCACTATCCATGGTGACATTCGTACCCATTCCTGACAAAAATAATAAATCCATAAAGGTTAACCACTCTGATGTTCTCATAGATTTAGAAAGCAATATTTATAGCACATATATTAAAGATAATCTAAAAAGAAATCTTATAAAAATTAACGATGATTGTTTAAACAAAATACTAAACTTTAAAGAAGCTAATTGCAAAATGCAAACATTAAATACACAAGAGATAAGCGAAATAATTCCTGGAGTACTATTTTTTTATTTATTTATTTATTTATGTAAAAGAGAGCTAATTATAAATAATTAATCCACTTGTAAGAATCAGCACTGGCTACCAGGGCCTTCGGCTCTTAATACTAAGATTATGGTAAAAAGAAAATATTTAGTAAGGTTATTTAGTTGTATGTGGTGTTATATGTCTTTGATGTTACACAGTTTAAGAAATTTATTAATAGCACTGATGTTATCGCTATTTGTTGCTTTGAGAAGGTCGGAAGGCCTCTTATTCCCAAAGGTTGATTTCCTTAATAAATGCAGTGCAGGACATTCATCGATGAGGTGAATGACTGATTGGGTGGGAGCGTTGCAATGGTGACAGCTTGGTTGATCGGTACCGTTAAGAATATGGCTGTGAGTTCTTGTAGTGTGGCCTATTCTAAGACGAGTGAACGTCTTGATGTTGTGGCATGAGCAGTCCGATGGGTAGATAGGTTTTACACCAGTTGGGTTTTGATCTCTGTAGTGATGTTGGTAGCTAGTCCAATCTCGGAGATGCATATGATGGCAGTATTTTTTTATATGTTCTTTGATGTCTTTAGTAGTAAAGTGAGGAAAGAACACTAACGGCTCTCTACTACCTTCTTTTGCATGTTTATCTGCTATCTCATTGCCTTTTATACCAGCATGCCCTGGTACCCACATTATTTTTATGCTGTTTTCATGATGGAAGAGTCTGTCGCGTATATTCTGTATTAGCCATGAATTATTTACTGAGTTTTGAAGTGCATCAATGGCTGATTTGCTATCGCTACATATTATATGTTTTTTTCCTGTTGGTGAGGCGGATAGAACCGCTTGTCTTTTTGCATTTTTTAATTCCTTTCGAATAGTGGCATTGCCTTTTTTGTATTGTATTAAGTTGTTGATTGTTCGGTTGTGTTTGTAGGTAGCCCATAACGTTTGTTTCCTATTTCTTAATACAGATAACATTTTAGACCAATATGGAAGCTTTGTGGAAAACTGTTTAGTATTAGTTTGGGAAATGGCTAAGTGTGCAGCTGAGAGTATAACAGATTTTATTGTGGATGCTTCCGCGTGTATGTTGCTAGATACAGCTTTTTCTAGAATAAAAGAGGAGATAAGTGAACAATACTTAGCCCAATCAGCTTTCTCAGTTAAAAATTTTGCTCTCGGTTTAATGGTATATAAACTGGGAGTAGACAGGGTGGTTACGATGGGGAAATGGTCACTACTATGTAAATCTTTTAATGTCAGGGACGAAAGTTTAGGAGCAATTGAGGCCGATGAAAGGACAATGTCTACGTGGGTGAACGAATTATGTGTGGAGAAGTGTGTTGGTTGTCCATCATTTAGAACGACAAGGCTTTCGGCAAGTATGGCGTCTTCTAACTCCTGACCTCTGCGGTTTGTAGAACCAGAGCCCCAAAGAGGGCTCCAGGCATTGAAATCGCCCAAAATTATATATGGTATAGAAAAGGAATCGGCGATCTTTATGATTTCTCTGGAGTTAAAATTTTGGTATGTAGCACGTAATTACCGAAAATTTAAAGCCTATGTCGATTTCCACAGCTAGGGTGGCTATGCTGGAGGAAATAGGAATTTCTTTATGTATAACAGATTTTTTTATAAAACTGGCTATTCCTTGTTTAGCTGTTTTATGCGGGGGAGATTATAAAAGTAACCTACGTAGTTGTTGGGAGTATAAACTGATTTATTAGCGGGGAGGTTAGGGGGGAGGTTTCTTGTAGTCCGATAATGTGCGGTGAAAATTGATTGATAAGAAGATTAAGGTCAGCGTAGTTGTTAAATAGACCTTTCAAATTCCATTGAAGAATACGCATAGTCTATTCAGAACTGAGAGTATCTATTTGTGCGGAGGGTGAGTGGGAGGTTGAGTTGTTAAGGTGAGTAATAAAGTTGGAAATGAGTGGGATCGTTGAAGTGTAGTCGAGAGTCGTCGTGGAAGAGTCATCGACTGGCGTTGAGGTTGGTAATGAGTTTAATGAGTAAATGTTGTTTGTTGAGTTTGGTGAATTTGTTTCTTTTGGCTTTGGTTCTATGTTATTATTTGAATTGAGAGAGGGAGTAACCGTGTGAATTTCAGGTTGGGTTGCTGTTTTCTTGTTATTGTCATTGTCTTTGTTGGTTGAGTTGCTTAATATGTTAGAGAATGAGGGAGATGAAGAAGTAAAAGTTGGTGGAGTTTGCAATTTATGTATGTTTACTGCTTCGCGATATGAGCATTTGTTGTCTGTTTGGATAGGGATTATTTTTTTTATTTGTTCAAATTTCGGGCATTCTTTACTGGAAGATGAGTGATTGCCTGAGCAATTTACGCAAAAGGAACGGGTGCATGACGGAGGGTGGGGTGGCAAAGCACATGTGTCACATACAGGGGGTTTATTACAACATTTTTTGGTGTGACCAAGACATTGGCAGTTTTTGCACCTCACGGGATTGGCATAGTAAGGTCTTACTTTTGTTTTGTACCACGAGATGTCGATTTGTTCCGGTAAGTAGTACAAGTCGAATGTAAGAAGAATTACTCCGCTCGGAGCAGATTGACCATTTACATACTTGGGGAATTTGTAGATGGACGACACACCCTGTTCCTTCAGATTTTCAACTATTTCTATGGTCAGGAACGTCGTTTAAGCAAGGAGCGTAAATGGTTCCTTTGCTAGAGTTCAGATTTTTGTGTAAGTCAATTTTGACGTTGCAAACTCCTAATAGTTGTTTTGTAGACGTGAACTTTTTGGCGATAATGTTGTTTTTCACAAGAAGAAGTAGGTTTCCGTCCCGTAGCTCGCTGATTTTTATTATTTCAGAGCTTATGTTTAATAAAGCTTTATGGACTGCGAAACAGGAGTAATTGTTTAGAGTTTTATTCGTGTCTATCGCACTTACCACCAAATATTTGAGATGGTCTTTTGCTTTTGTTGGTAGAGTGGGGAAGAGGTCTAATTTTGTCGCTTTGGTTTTTTTTCTTTTTGGTTCGGGACTAGAATCTAACAGGGCGAACCTATTATTTCCCAGTTGAAGCAAATAGAATACGAATAAACACTGAAAAATATACTATATACAGATAAGAACTCAAAAATACATAGTTTTGGTATAGATATCTCAATTATTATATCAATATGTATCTTAATTATTTTTATATACCTCTTTAAGAATACAAAAACATATATTCCAAATGTACAATTAAAAAATGAAACTACTATAAACAATCCGGCAAAGATAATATAATTTCGTCGGAGCCTCAAACTAACGGTGGGGGTGTTATAAAGAATACTATTTCCAAAGAATTTTAATACGAATATTTATTAATTGAGTTTTCCAAAGAATTGTTTGTCCAAGTTTCGTTAGCGAAAATGCAACAGTTAACAAAATGTACCATTAATTCCGACGAATTTTAATAATTTGTATTGATTGTTCATTCAAGTGCATTTCGGCTAACGAAAATGCAACAGTTAACAAAATGTATAATAACTTTATTATTATTAATTGTATTACTTTGCAAAATGCACAAGACACATTTCCTAAGAATTGTTATGCAAACATTTATTTTTAAGTTGTTGCAAGAAAGCAAAATATTAGTATTTAAGAAAGCACGAAATAAAACGAAACGCTGATTATCGATTAAACCTTCAACCCAGTTGTTTTATTTTTTTCGTTGTTCATCACTTCGGTGAAAAAAAGTATTTTGCTCCATTTCTCAAGGATAACATTTTTTACCATCTCCTTCGAAGAAATGTGGTGTTGGCGGATTCGATGCTCTAATAAATCCCATATGTGCTTAATGGGGTTGAGATCTGGTGATTGAGGGGGCGTATGTAGTTGTTTGGGCACATTGTAGAGGAGCCAGAGCTTAACAATTTCTGCAGTGTGCTTGGGGCCATTGTCTTGTTGAAACAAATACCTGTCTTCCAATCCCAATTTAACTGCGCTTTGCTTTAAATTCGCCTTAAGAATGTCCAAATAAACTATTTTATCCATTGTTGACTCAATAAACTGGATATTACCGACTCCTTTACTGGACATATAACCCCCACACCATCCCGCCACCACCACCGTATTTCACGTTCGCCGCGAGATTTCCTTTATTGAGTGCAGTTCGGGGTTTTCTTCGAACAAACTTTCGACCTTTTATTCCAAATATACAAAACTTGCTTTCATCTGAGAAAATAATGCGTTTCCCGAACTCAGGCGGCTTATTAATGTGCTCGTTAGCAAATGCAACTCGTTTTAGCCTGTTGGTTAATGATATGAATAGCTTCTTTCGTGCGACTCGGCTCCGATAGCCGGCTTTTTTGAAAATTTTGCATACGGTGTCACTGCAAATTGTTTTCTGGAACCTTATTTTAACAACTCTGGCAACATCTGAAGCCTTCACCTTTGGACTTTTTTTGTAATTCCTTAAGAACGTAGCGCTTTTCACGGTGGTTTAGTTTAGGGGGACGCCCTGAACGAGGCTTCTTTCCATAATTTTACAATTATTTCTCTTTCACCGCGGTTAGTTGGTTTTCTTTGTCTGCCCATTTTACAATATTTTCTTTTATTGTTTAAAATTTCAGGAAACTAGTTTATTTGATTTGAACAAATCCGATGTAACTAGTTGAAGAAGGAACCGCCGTAACCATCAATGGTGAGCGATATCGCGCAATGTTAACTGAATTTTTCTTCAAGCAAATTGAAGAAGAAGACTTGGACAACATTTGGTTTCAGCAGAACGGCGCTACGTGCCATACAGCAAACGCAACACTCAATCTTTTACGCCCTATCTTCGAAAATCGCATAATCAGCAAAAGAGGTGATGTGAATTGGCCTCCTAGAAGCTGCGATTTAACTCCGTTGGACTATTGTATTTTCTGTAGGGAGCTTTAAAGATAAATGCTACGCCAACCATCCAGAAACAATTCAAGATCTAAATTACGAGATTCAAGCTGCTGTAGCTGCCATAAGGCCTGAAACCATCGAGAAAGTACTCCAAAATTGGGTGGATCGGATAAGCTACTGTAAACTCAGCCGTGGTGGTCATTTGTCCGAAATTGTTTTCCACAAATAAATTTCATAAAACAACCTTTTAAATAAATGTTAGATCTTTGAAAAATACATATCAAGCCGTTTTTTTAATTGACTTTTTAAATTTAAAATTTTATATGGTCCGCCCGTTACATACATATGTATGTACATCGCTATTTAAAGTGGTGAGCATAGTTCATCTATTGCTAATATAATATACTATACATATACGAGGGCTGTCCGATAAATAACCGACCTCAACGTGAAGCTAGCGGCACATCTGAAAAAAAAGTTTCTACTTCAAATTGTGCATATTATAATAGCTACTCGCCAAAATTTCAGAAATTTATCTTGCGCAATTATCTGTTGACAGTCGTTTTTGTGAGTCTATTTCGGTGATTTCCCCAAAATGGAAAAAATTGAATATCGAGCTGTAATTAAATTTTTATTTTTGAAAGGCAATACGCCTTCACAAATCAAAGATGAGTTGGACTCTGTGTATGGTGACTCTGCACCATCGTTTACCACCGTAAAATTTTGGGCAGCTGAATTTAAACGTGGTCGCAGGAGTTTGGAAGATGATGAACGTCCTGGGCGTCCAAAAACTGTAACCACTAACGATAACATCGCTAAAGTTCATCAATTGGTACTAGAAGACCGCCGGATTAAAGTTAGGGAAATAGCTGAGATTATGAAGATGTCAAAAGAAACTGTTTGTCACATATTTGTCGTATAAATGTTCAGGATTTCGATACGCTTCTCAAACTTTAAGGGTTTCAACCATTGGCTGAAACTGACTATGTAAACTACTGGTCATCGTGACGGTTGATGTATAGTACACAACACTCTAAGCCAGGAATTTTCTTTTTAATATTATTTTATTTATTGGATCTGCTTTTTTTAAAGCCTAACAATAAGTTATAAAATCTTAAATCTATTTAAAAACTATACAGGCTCAAGCAAGTGATTGAGCTGTTTTTGTGGTACGTTGAACTTTAGGGTTTATGTGATCTCGGAGTTTAGATATACATATGTATATTAAATTCTGCTATCTTCTACTTCTTTCTTGAACATAGAAATGTGTTTTCAAACAGGTATTTGTTCGAAGCATTTTCGATTGGAACCTTTGCATTATATCGATATTAGTTGCACAGGTCGTACCACACAGTTGAATGCCATACATCCAAATCGACTTTATGGCCACATTATATAAAAGCACTTTGTTGTCTAGGCTAAGTTTAGAGTTTTTACTTAAAGCCAATTTAAATTTGTAGCTCTTATAACCCTGGCAGACGACAGCGCTAATTTGCATTAGCGGGCTTAATTTACATTTACTTGCGCATTTGACCCATGTTAATGCAAATTTGTAATGCACAAGAATTACGTGCACTTAACTTAATTTACCAAATTTGAGTAGGCAACACTGCTCAAAAATGGACGATTTTTGCTATTTTTTGACAGATGTCGCTTGAAGTATGCTACCTCCTTTGCGTTTACAGCATCAATTATGTGCAAGTATATTAACAAAAACAAATTTTAATATTTTTAAATGGTAGAAATAAAAAACGCACAGTGTGCTATCCCTTTTTCCAATATTCTTAACGTTTTCGCACACTTTTCCGCATTACAACCAATTGTTGCTTTGAATTTCACTCTATTATCTTTTAACGTATGTAGTTAATAATAAAGGAATTTTTTCGTTATTGGTTTTCCTAAAATACCAAAATTTCTATTAATAATTTATCTTATTCAGCTCTATTTCACTTTTTTTAAATAAATAAACAAATTTCACTATCGGCTGTCTAAATGCACAAGTCTGTCGTCTGTCACCATAAAATTTCAATGCGCGTTAGCGTTGCTTAAGGCGCTTTAATTTTGCTCGTCTGTCAGGGCTATAATCTTCATACATGTTGCCAGGGATGGGCAAATTTTTAGCCCGCCAAGTTAGCAAAGTGCGAACGAGAGCTAGATGAGGAGCAGATCAGTTTACGGAAGGAAGAGCATAAAACGTTGCGAAAAAAATCAATTACATCACCCTGAAACTTGATGTTTATCGCAGAAGGCTGCGGCATTATTGATATTGTACACAAATTAAAGAGCGGAAATTTATTCTATGTATGTATGCCGAAATTGTACAGTTGTGTGAACTAAAAGAGGTAAAAATATTTTGCAGGTTTTAGAGTTTCACATTAATATTTGTTTTTATTTAACTTTGTATGGTAGGAATTTCTAATCACTGTTAGGAAATATTATATAAGTTATACTTATCTAAAAACAATTTTATTTAATAAGAAAACACCACATTTTAAAACTTCAAAATACCATATTGTTGTTCCTATATTGTTCACACCAATGTATGTATATGTGATAAATCTGTAATGGTGATGATGCCACTTGTAAAAATTCATTCTTGTTACAATGGGGAAATCTTTTCTCAAGTTGTAAGCCTTTTTACGTACATATGCAAGGCAGTTCTATATATCTACATTTATATATAAAAGAGCAAAAATACTTGTGACCATAATATACATATATTTTCGTTAAACATATTGCAGTTCCATTTAATGAAAATGATTAAGCAAGGTACGTTCCAAAATAAACAGGACTTAAAAAAAACAGAACAAATAGTTTTTTCGGCAAAATCAATTTATTTTATTCAAAATAGTCTCCTTCTGCTCCAATACAGCTTTTTGCACGGTTCAAAAACATGTCGAACGAGTGTTTTAGCTCGTTGGCCGGTATAGTCGCCGGTACGCCGGCGCAAGCCTTTTCAATGGCCTCTACGTCTGCATAACACTTTCCTCTCATAGGTAAATGCATTTTTCCGAAAAGGAAGAAGTCGCACGGTGCCATATCAGGTGAATACGGGAGTGGTTAATCGTTTAAATGTGATTTTTGGTCAAATAATCGGTCACAAGCGTTGATCGATGAGAGCAATTTTTGCGGAACAAACCATGAACACATCCTTTCGTAAGCCCAAATGTTCGGTCAAAATGCGATAAATCGATGTTTTAGAGATGTTCAATTCTATTTCCATGAATTTCAATGAAGATTTCGGCTGATTTTTGATGAATTCACTCACAGTTTCAATTGAATTTCCGGTGATCCCGGATTTTGAATGGCTCATATGTTGATCGTCATTTATGTCCTCACAGCCACTTTAAAAACGTTGAAAGCACTCGTGTACTCTGCTACGGGATAGGCAATCATAGCTATAAACTTGTTTCATCAATTGAAATGTTTTGGTAAAAGTTTAACTAATTTTAAAACATAATTTAATGTTGGTTCTTTGTTCGAAGCTCATTTTCACACCGACAACACAAGCATACTGATACTTAAAACGCAATATCTTCACTTCCAATCGATAAAATGTCATGAAATTCTCATTGGACAATCGTTAAAAATAACAAATTCTAACGCACCAGTCGACATATAGATGGCGCCACCAGGAGCGCAAGATTGAAAAAGTCCTGTTTACTTTGGAACCCACCTTGTATAAATATATGTATGATTTGTGATATTTTTCAGTTTGGGTTTTTTACCAAAATATTCAAAGAATTTGAAGTTTTTTTCTATAATCGTTTTATAAAATTTTAAAGATCTAACTTGCTTCTGGAAATGTATTAAAATATTTATTTATTTGTTTATTTTAATATGACCTGTAAATAAATTTACAGACATACGAGTACAAGAAAAAAAAAGAACTGGCTGCTTAGGCCTTCGTCCCATTTTGTATAGATACATATTAATTTACTTATATAAACATTTCAACTCTAAATTAATTTTAATAGTATAGGAGGAAGATGTTTTCTTATATTTTCATAATCCAGTGTTGCTATAGCGGTATGCAAATCAACATTTTGCGATGTATCATTGTAGCAGTTTATTAGGTGTTGCATAGTCAAGGTATCATTACAGTTCATGCAAAGTAGTGGTGATTCTTTTGAAAGTAGATATCCATGCGTTAGTTTTGTATGGCCAAGTTTAAGTCTCATCAAAACAAGTTGCTGGTGTTTAGTCTTAAAATTCGATTTGCTGCCATGTTGTTGAGATAACCGATGCATAGCTTTATAATGAGCATTAATTTTGTTTTCATAATTTGAGACACGTTGTCTTTTAATGAAGTTTGCGAGGCACCTTTTAATATCTTTTTCGGTGTAGTTGTTTATTAAAAAGTGTAGGATCAGTGTGTGCGTCTTTTGCTAATTGATCGGCGTTTTCATTACCCGTAATGTTTACATGTGCTGGCGTATATAAAATTTTTATATTTTTGCCTCGTATGAGAGTCTCTTTGACCCTACGTGTGAGAATATCGCTAATATTTGCCGATTTTAAAGCGTTTATTGATGAGAGACTATCGATGCATATTATTCGATTTGGATTTTAATTTTGCAGCTTCTTCAATTGCGGTAATTTCCGAGGTGAATATAGCGGTGTAGCTAGGCAAAAGTCCATTTAGTTCTTTAGATTCTGTTGTAATAGCAAAAGTGTTTTCAACTTTCTTTGAATCATCACAGTACCAAATTAGCCAGTTCTTTTGCTTCCATTTTTGCAAAAAATAAAATACGCATTTTAGAAAGGAACACATATTTTCAAAAAAATAAGAAATCATCAAGTTAAAAAATATTTTGCGCGACATGGCATTATTAATTGAGAGTGGCTAAGCACACAAATATAATACAAACACTAATAGGTGTGCATTGAGCGCTCATTTGTGCATATGTGTTTGAAAACCAGTAGTTCATAAACGGAAGTTATTATTAATTTAAATGTGCTAAAATGTTATCAGCGCGTGAAAACAGTGTCCAAAATTTAAAAAGAAAAATTAATTCATTAATTGGGAAGCAGCTGGAACTTTAACGAAATATTTATTATACTTTTTATTATTTGTCTTACAGAATGCCCAGAATGAGTCCTCTTAGTCGGGAATTAGCTGGTTTAATATTGTCTCTTGCCCATTTTGGATCTCATTTAGATAAACGTGGCGTTACAATTAATGAACATTTAGAAATATCTAATTTCGAGTTTGCAGGAATGTTTTAGCCGATATGAAAGTTAGGTCTGTTAGTCCTGTTTGGCGTTCTGATGAACTGTTGCGCATTGTTCAACGTTTAATGGCTCGTTGAGAACGTAACATTACAAAACAATCTTTCAATGTAATCGAAAATTTAGAATCATGGATTCGAGTATCATGAGCTGAAGACTGATAATTGGAACTAATACGAGTACCAATAATTTTATTGCGTTTGCTTTGATTCGTAATCCTATATTGCTTAAGATAACAATGTTTTACGTTAATTGGATATTCCAAGCGAAGCCGGGTCCTTCTCCACCTGGCCCTTCCAACGGAGTGGAGAACTTCCTCTTCCTCTGCTTCCCCCGGCGGGTACTGCGTCGAATACTTTCAGAGCTGGAGTGTTTTCGTCCATTCGGGCAACAACAGCGTAGCCGCTGTCTCTTAATTCGGTGAACTACATATGTCAATGTCGTCGTATAACTCATACAGCTCATAGTTCCATCGAATGCGATATTCGACGTGGCCAACGCGTAAAAGACCATAAATCTTTCGCAGAACTTTTCTCTCGAAAACTCGTAACGTCGACTCATCAGTTGTTGTCATCGTCCAAACCACTGCACCACATAATAGGACGGGAATTATGAGTGACTTATAGAGTGTGGTTTTTGTTCGTCGAGAGAGGACTTTACTTCTCAGTTGCTCACTCAGTCCGAAGTAGCACCTATTGGCAAGAGTTATCCTGCGTTGGATTTCTAAGCTGACATTGTTGGTGGTCAAGATAGACTATAGAAATCACATTGCTAACTACAGAGGTTGCCCTGTATATAAAGATTTGAAATCGAAGTTGTCACAGAGCATTCAAGCACGTCGTAACCAAATGTTACGAACACCCCGTAATGAAATTATAGCAACTTCAGAAAAAAGTTCAAATCCTATTACTTCTAGCAATAATAATATGCAAGGAAGCTATGCAAATGTGGTGAAAGGCAGCACTGTGCAAATGCAACTGTCGCAAAATCCTTCAAATGGAGGTATTGAAACTATGATTATAAATCTTTCGCAGTGTATGACACAATTTATGTCTACCATGCAAAACATGATCTAACCCTTAAATGCATGATGATGTATATATACATCAGTGTTTTCTTCCTTACATAATTTCTAAACGGTAACTCATACACAGTACTTTTTACTTTTATGAGGTGCTAAAAACATCTGTGTTGGTTTCTGAACGTAAAATTTCATAATATGACATTTCACTTTTTAATTTTAATAATTTGACAGCTTGGCGCGCCACTTACAAATACACACTTGGTATTTAAAAAGGAAAAAACCATGCATTTAAGGGCTAAGATTTAATAAAATCACAAAATCAATTGGTGCAAAATTTATTATATTATCATACGCCATTATTTTTTTATTGCATATTTAGAATCTCCATCATTGATTCTATGTCTGGTCAAAATTTCGTCAAATTCTACTTCCACAAAGTGGGTCAAAATGTCACTGGAAAAAATGGTGTATAATTTCATGTTCAAAAATTTCCTTCAATAAGTGTATAAGCTCATATGCGCTATTTTGCTTGAAATTGCCACTGCAAAGTTGTTGAAAGAATAATAGTGTATGCGCATTATACTCCATTTTAGCCTGTAGAAATAAATACAATTTATCAAAACTTTAACTCATAAAATAACTTATAATAATATACACTATTGTTTGAGAAATAGTTTTATTCCGACCATTTCTAAGTATACCCCACATAAGCTGTTTTATTTTCAATACAAATTCGAAAGTTTTATCAGAAATTTACAAGAGTAGTAGCCTATGCGATTTTTACGTTGTTTTGACTACATGAATGCCAAGGAAATATCGTAGTCATTTGAAATTTCAGCTAGCAAATTCATTTCGCAGAGAAAGTTTGTTCATTAAAAATATGGATTTTAAACATCTGAGTGAGTATCGTCTTTTATATAATGTAAGTGAAGCAAGTAGGGAAATATCAACAGGCTATGACACGAAACCACCAGTCGTTGTGGAAATTGCTCCAAAGACTGATGCGTTTGATTTCGCTGTGGAATTGCCGGACATAGAGATACCTCAAACAGATGATGAGAATGGTACAGACTTCTCTGCAGGATCGTAGGACGAGTATGTCCCCGATTCGGATGATGATGCACTGGCTTTGGCAGATGAATTAGATAATTCAGTGATAAAGACAGCAGATGTAGTTTTAGAAGAAATCGCAGACTGTAGTGATACTTATATCAATAACAAGAATGAAAATGGTAGAAATATACTTACGCGAAAGAGAAAGGTGAGTACAGCAAACAGCTTTTGAGAAATATTGTTTGGGTCTAGCCACGTCTTACTCTGAAATATTTCCGATCAATAGACTGAAAGTCATAAATGGGTGCAGAATAAAAGGAAGTATCATCGCAACAAAGGGAACCCGTATGTCACTAAGAGTGGCAAAAGAGTTGAAGAACGTGTTCCGAAACCCATTGACTGTAAGTGCCGCCATAATTGCACAGAAAACTTCTCAGAAGAAGCGCGCACAGAGATCAATGCAGAATATTGGAATTTAGGCGACTATTCGAGCCAAACAGGTATGCAAGAAGTTTTTTTTAAATACTTTGAACTTGTCAGACGGCGCAATATCTGTGTTAGCCAAGAAGATGTGCCAAAATGAATTTACGGATAAGAGGGGTCAACATGGCCACTAGAGAAAATTAGACGAAGAGACAGTTGCGCTTATCAAACAGCACATAGAGTTATTTCCAGGCGCCGAAAGCCATTACACTCGAGCAAAAAGTCAACGACTTTATCTTGCCTCCGACTTAACAATATCAAAAATGTACGATTTATTCAAAGAACTCCACCCGGACGCTATCATTAAAGAAAACATTTATCGCCGGATATTTTGCAAGAATTATAATTATTCTTTCCACCGTCCAAAAAAGGACACCTACTTAACATGCGAGAAGTACAAAAACGCTGAGGACAAAGACTCATTTCAAAAATTCTATGATGAACACATCTTAAATAAGACAACAAGCAAACTGACAAGGAATCAGCTAAAAGTAACAGTAATTTAAAAGTGTTTACTTTTGACCTTCAGTCAGCAACGTAAGCACGATGTATTACAGTCGAAAGTTCGCCACACATTTTACGACATTGCCAGTGGAGAAGGTTACTGTTTTCTATGGGATGAAAATCAGGGTCAACGAGGATCGGACGAAATTGGGACCACAATATGGAAATGATGAACTTAGACAAATCGGTAACCGATGTTATTCTCTACTCAGACTGCTGCGGGGGACAAAACAGAAACAGGTTCATTGCTACACTATTGATTTATATCAACAATACATTGAAGCTTAATTCGATAACAATTAAGTCCAAAGCGGACACACACAAATGGAGGCAGATTCGATGCACTCTGCAATAGAACGTGCGAAGAGAAGTACATACATATATGCGTTTATTCGCCGGAAGAATGGCCAACTATAATGAGACTGGCAAGACGGAAAACCCCATATGCTGTAGAGAGGCTTCAATACAGTGATATGATTGATCTCAAAGCCATGTTTTCGAGTTTAGGTCATAGCCTTAAGAAAAATATAAAAAATGACTCGGTAAATTGGCTTAATGTTAAATTACTCCAAGTGAACAAAATTCAACGAAAACAATTATTATACAAGGAGGAATAGGATGGAGACTTGAAAGTAATTGATATTGGACGAACGCGAAAAACAAAAGAGGTGTTCAACTTTTCGTTTACTGGCAAATACAATAAAGAGCTGCCAATTTGTAATCGAAAGCTGCATGATCTTCAAAATTTGTGCAAAAAGAGTGTAATTCCTCGTGGCTCGCAGTCATTTTTTTTTAACTTACGAGGTGGAAACAAGCGAAATTGTTTAGATGAGCCAGATGTAGCAGAGGAAGAGAATGAAGACGAATGAATTTCTAGTTATTTTTGATTTACACAATGTATACCTTCATTTGTCATAATTTTTTGTTTATAATAACCCAAATTGGAAAGTAATGAATAAATGCCACTGAATTAACAAAACTATGAATTAATTACTGTTATATAATGTTACAAATTGATATTTTTGAGATCAAATACATATTTTAATAAAAATACCGTAAAATTATTGAATAAAACAGCGTATACCATACAAAATAAAATAGTGTATCAGATACATCATACGTATTCCTTAAAAAATAAAATGGCCTATATGGAGGACTTTCGCTTTGAATAACATAATTATGGTCTTAAAGGATTCGTAGAATAAAAAAACTTGGTAAATTTAAAGACAAGAAACGGTATAATGTACTCATTGAAAAATCCACTATGAAGAATTTTTATTTACCGCGATATTGAGGTTTTAATAGACATCTGATTTGACAAAAACTTTAAACTCGATTTTCTCAAAACCCCCAAAAATATACGCTATTGTTATATTGAGGGGACGATATACATATTCTTCATTTGAGGTCTAGAATACAAAAAAACTGAAAACAAGTGTTCATGTTTGTCTTAATTTTAACTCAATATTCATCCAAAAAACCTGTAATTTTGGTTTGTTTACATTTTCATCTGTCAATATGAGGTTTCCCGCCAGCTAATGTGAATGAAAAAGAGATGGACTGGCAATGCCTCTAGTTCAATATACACAAAATTAAATACATACATAATTATGTTAGCTAAGTCTTCCATACAAAATAAGCTAATAGCTTAATTTACTAGTCAAATATAACACGCCACATCTAAATAAAATAGTAATAAGTAAACATACTAATTAGTATAAATAGAAGTAAGAACCGTGTAATACGTTAATCTTCCAGCATTAAATGCCTGAAAAAAGTGCAGAAACAAATGGCAATGGATATAAGTCCTGTAACAGCGGACAATACTTCCAGAATGAATCAATAGCAGATCCTGAAAAAACGCACAGCGGCGAATTCAGCTAGATTCAAAACAGACCCTGGAACAGCGGACAGCGATAATTCCTGAAAAAGTGGAACAAGGAACAAAAGTATAGGTCCTGAAATAATGAATAATACTATCACCAAGATTCGCAATAGACCCTGAAACAGTGGACAACGAATTTATACAAAGATTATCCTCAATCGAAAAGTGAAAATATCCAAAAGTAACACCAAATTCACAAAAAAAGGCACCGTAAACAAGGAAAATTGTTGTTGAATTCTGGAAAATTAACGCTAATTCAAAACCAACTAAAAGAAAACATCATATGAAACACGAAAAAATAATTAAGTATATAATATAGAAATGTATGAGTTATAAACATAAAAAATTAATGAAACACATACGAAAAGTGAAAGTTTCAGCGAACACAGCCAATAATTTCAAAACAAGACAAGCCAAAAAAGGAAATGGTTGTTGAATTCATGAAAATTTACGCTAATTAAAAACTAAATTATAAGAGAAAAGAAAGCATCATAAGAAGCATGCAAAAATAATAATTTACTATATAATATAAAAGGAATACATTATAAAAACAAAAATTAATTAAACACACACAATAATAAATTATTATAAGTCGACTTCAAGCCTAGATGTTTTGAAATGAGGACATTTCATTTTAACAGACGGGAGAGTTAAGAAACATATTATTTATGATATAAACAGAATGTATCAAAATAACATTAAAGAAAATGCATCAAAACAACCTTGGGTGTGAATACCATAACACCTTACCTTAGAACAAAGGAAATGTATCTAAGCAAACAATATATGTATGTATGTACAGCTGTGTTCATTGAAATAGCAGTGCAGATGACCTGTATGTTCTAGATGGACAAATTCTATTATAAAGACCAATATAAGATAAAAAACGTTTTAGAAGTGATAAATTATTTATTTTTACATGACCTAAAACTTATTTTGTGCTAATTTATTCTATATTTTTTAAGTATGAATGAATAATGAAATAAAAGCGCTAATTTGTGCTGTTCAGTGAAATAGCAGTGTTAACGAAAAATATTAAAAAAATCAACATAACTCATTAATTAACTTTGTTATACTAAATAATATTTTAGAATTGTCCTAATACATTGTTGTGTATCCTTTATTGGCAATTACAGCCTCGCACCTACGAGGTATGGAGTCAACCAAGTCCTGACAACGCTTAAGAGGAATCTGCGCCCATGCCTCTTGAACAACATGTCAAAGCTGCGGCTTAGAAGACGGGGATTGTTTTGGAACAAAGCGTTTGACGTGTCCTCATAAGTTTTCTATGGGGTTTAAATCCGGGGATAGAGCTGGCCATGGCATCAACACGATTTTTTCTTGGCTAAGCCAATTTTTAGCCAATTTTTAGCCAATTTTCTGGTCTGTTTTGGATCGTTATCCTGCTGGAATGTCCATTTTAAGGGCATATTCCACCTGGCACATGTCAGCATAACGTTCCTTAATATCTCCACGTACACATTTTAATCCATGATCCCATTGAACATATGTATTGGGCCCACACCGCTACAGGAAAAACGGCCCTTATCAAAATTTTAAAGCCACCGTACTTTACTGTCTTGACCGTATAATCTGAAGTATAATCTGGAATATACTCCGTGTTTGGAGGTCGACGGACATACTGTCTAGAGCCTGCTCCACAAAACAAGACCATTTTGGACCCATCTGTCCAAAGGATATTGCGCCATTTTGATATTGGCCAGTTCAAATGGCTTTTGGCAAACTCAAATCGGACTTTGGTATGTCTTTGACTAAGTAAAGGCACCTTTCGTAGGCTTCGCACATTCAAATTTTCCTTTAGCAGTCGTCGTCGAATGGTTACGTTACTGATCTCTAACTTCAACTCTGCTTTTATTTCCCTAGAGGACGCAAAAGGATTGTTTTTGCTGAAGCGCACTATGCGAGGGTTCTCCAAATTTGTAGTTTTGCGTAGGGTATCACGTTTTTCGGGCTTCAATTCATAATTTATGGCGTTGTATACCATCTTGGCAGAACTTTTTAAACGGCTTTGTATTTCTTTGTATGTTTACCTATCCTCTCTAAGCTCAACAATCAAAAGCATATCGTCCTTGAAGCAGTGGGGTCCTGTACCCACTAAAATTTAAATTTTTTCATTGTTATAGTCTATTGTCATTTATATTACAATAATAAACTTAATTTTACTCACTATTCACAAATTTAAAATTTTTATCGGCACTTTTCCTTGAGAAAAATTAAAAACTGCTATTTCAGTGAACAGCCAAAAAGTGGTGGATTTTCGCAAAAATATTAAAAAAAAGCACCAAACACATCAAATCTAACGGGGTTTTCACTTTTTTATATTCTCTGTATTCCATTTTACAAAAACAATGTGCAAGCGATCAATTAACAAAAAGGAATATGCCAAAAAACCGTTATATATTTTCACTTCTCTTGCACTGCTATTTCAATGAACACAGCTGTATATGTAAACAAACCGAAACAAATAATATAATATACATCCGTATCTAAACAAAATTGTAATAAGTAAACACACTAGTTAGTATAAATAGAAGTAAGCATCGTGTAATAAGTTAGCCTTAAGAGTATAAATAAAGAGTACACATTTCGGTGCAGCTCAAAATATATTCTTTTGACTCATTCTTATTTCTGCTAAAAATTAACTCGATAAAAAAATAATTTTGCGTTAGCAATTGCATCATCAGTTTGGCAGCCATTTTGCTTGATGGTGGACGGACTGGAAATTCAACTCAAGTTTCCGTTGAACACCAGATGCAGAGTGCAACATAAAAAATCATCAGTATTGCTAAAGTATTGCACAAATTCAAAATATTTATCTAACGCATACATAAAACAATAATTTTTAATTTAATTTTTTTTAAATAATAATACAATACGTCTTAACATATATATGTAAGTATGTATACGTGTTCAACTGCAAAACGATCCATTGGCACCAACATTCTACGAGCAATTACTCAACATTGAAAATACATGGAGACACCGAATGCGACAAATTACGAGACAATTTCTAATTTCTGCAACATGGTTAATACGAAACATGCTTTAATTGAAAATACATTTCCATACTTACAAAGTATTCGTATTAATAATGCATGGCATTGTGAAAGAGCGAAAAATATCAATTTTGACTCTATTAACTTCAAAATACAAACGTCCCAATGATCCTGCAGACTCACCCATTCCACAGGCGTCTGCGATTGCCATGACTATTAACAAGTCACAAGATCAAACAATGTCAAATAGTTGGTTTGGATCTAGAAAATCCAGTATTTTCATATAGTCAATTATATGTGACGTGTTCTCGCCTTGAAAAATTGTCAACTTTTTTCATTTATAAAAATATTGTTTATCAAATCCCATTAAGATAAAAATAAACCTACATTATTGAATATAAGGAATTGCTTTGGTAAAAATTGATGTTATTTCAAAATAAAGAATATTGAAATTATTATATTATTAGTTTTACATCTCTTACTTTGTTTATTATTGACATGTGTAAGTCATACAAGATGTTCGCAAAATTTTGAATATAACTCCAAATGTTTCACAGGTGGAAAAATCAAGCTTCTGGGAGAACGATAAGTTCAAAAACACTTTCCGAATCGATCGTTCCACGTTTCAATATTTAGTTGATGGATTGAAGAATTTACAGAGAACGGACATCCGTTGGCGGAATGCTATTTCATTGGAAAAGCGAAATTATTCATTAGCTTCATCAGCAGAGTATAGAACAGTGGCAAGCTTTTTTAGAATTGGTAGAACAACAACAACATTAGGAGAAATAGTTCTTGAAGTGTGTAGAGAAATTTTTACCGTATTCCAAAACACAATATTGGACGCGTATCCGCCTACGCAAGCTAAAATCGAAGAAATTCTTAATGGTTTTGAATTATTAGGGTTCCCTCAATGCTATGGAGCGATTGATGGATATCACATTGAAGTGAAACCTCCAAAATGTGAAGCTTCAGATTATTTCAATTTTAATGAATAGTATTCAACCATTCTCTTTGTTGCTGTAGACCAGAGCCGCTCAAAATTTTTCATGCCTATACTCGGAGTATAGGCAAGCAAATGCAGTCGAAGCATGTACGCTATGACGCTAATTCTGCCAGCGTCAAAAATACACTCGAAATACAGGAATTCAGTTTCGAATAAGCATATGGAGGACTTAATGAGAATCAAAACTTACGATCGTGTAGTCGATATGGAAAAAATCTTGGAAAGTTAAAAAAAATTAACTTAAAATTATTGTTGTTCTTAATTGCTTTTTTAATCAAAAACCATATTTTTTTATTTTTTTCTAAATTTTTAATAACAAAATAACCAAATAGCACGATTTCACTCAGTGTACTAAGCAAGCGCGCGCACACAATCACACGCTAGCAGATATCACCCACTAAACACAAAACGACGACAGTCGACAAACGACAAACGAGAGTACGAAAGTGAAATGAAAACAAAACAACACAGCTGTCCATTTTGCGTGTACACAACGTTGTGGCCATACTAATACCTTGCACTTCAATGAAATTTTAATATTTTGTTCAAAGTTAAATTTTTTATGCAAAAAATAAGTAAATAGGTATATATTTTTGTTTTAAATTATCAATTGTTATTACAAATGATATACTAGAGCTATTTTATGCTTTTATTTGTAAAATAACGTCAAGTTTGTAAGAGCTGTGAATAATTTTACATTTTACATATTAGTGGCATCACCACTCTTCCTCATCTCTCTTCTTCATTCTACTGTCGTTCTACTGTCGTTAGCAAATAGGAATTAGCGAGAATGACAACTGTCGGCCTACAGTCGTGTTTTCGTGTCGTTGTCAAAATAAGTGTCCATAAGAACGTGTGTAATATTTGACAGATGTCGTTTGTCGACCTGTCGTCGTTTTGTGTTTACAGCTTCAAATGTGTGATTGTATGCGTTGGTAAATAAATTGCGCATTATTTTGAGCGGCTCTGCTGTAGACTATCGTTATAGGCTTACTTATATGTATAAACATAGGAGTACCTCGGCATTAAAGGCTTATCACTTGAATAATGAGCTATTTGAAAAACATTTCAAATGAGTTGAAGGTGTAAAAGTACCTATCTTACTTATTGCGGATTCAGAATTTAAACTTTCGCCATACGAAATGAAATCGTTTCCGTTTTCAGTTGACCAAATATAAGGTGAAAAAATATTCAACAAAAAATTATCTTCTTGCCGCCGTGTTGTTGAAAACGCATTCGGTCATTTAAAAGCGCGATTTCGCAAAATTGGGAAAGGTTTTTAAGTTAACATAAAAAATTTCAACACAATTATAGAACCATACTGTATTATGCATAATAGGAATTTGCAACAACAGAAACGATAACATCAATCAGTGTTGGATTCAGCAGTCAGACATCCAAAGTACAAGGCAGCGCCCCAAAGAAGTATTTCCGTAAGTAATACAAACAACGGTGGAATTGCTATAAGAATCGCATTAATGACTAATTTTATTATCCGTTATTATAATTGTTTTCAAGTACCATACAAATGTATGTACATACAAAATAAAAAATATATGTTTAAAATAAAATAAATTTTACAACTTTTTCTTCATTTTCTAATGGTTTTTCTAAATATTTCTGCAACATTTCCTGTTCATCTTTTATCAATTGGAAAAAACGATCATCTGGGCGTTTTCGTTGTCGTGCATTTCTCGATTAGCACTTGTAATTGGTTCATCAGCCTGTACTTCAGCGAACGATGACTCACTACCCAGTGCTTTGTTTATGGATTGTTCACTCAACGATACCTCCATTGCATCAAATTCACAATAAATTAAAGATTCTTCACAATTCGGCTCTAAAAACAAATGATAATAATAAATATGTATTTTTAAATAATGAATTACATACCGTAAATTAAACTTTCCATTACTTCAAATAAATTACATATTTGATTTGAAACTGCCCAACACCTTATATAAAGGGTGATTTTTTTAAGAGCTTGATAACTTGTTTTTAAAAAAAAACGCATAAAATTTGCAAAATCTCATCGGTTCTTTATTTGAAACGTTAGATTGGTTCATGACATTTACTTTTTGAAGATAATTTCATTTAAATGTTGACCGCGGCTGCGTCTTAGGTGGTCCATTCGGAAAGTCCAATTTTGGGCAAATTTTTCGAGCATTTCGGCCGGAATAGCCCGAATTTCTTCGGAAATGTTGTCTTCCAAAGCTGGAATAGTTGCTGGCTTATTTCTGTAGACTTTAGACTTGACGTAGCCCCACAAAAAATAGTCTAAAGGCGTTAAATCGCATGATCTTGGTGGCCAACTTACGGGTCCATTTCTTGAGATGAATTGTTGTCCGAAGTTTTCCCTCAAAATGGCCATAGAATCGCGAGCTGTGTGGCATGTAGCGCCATCTTGTTGAAACCACATGTCAACCAAGTTCAGTTCTTCCATTTTTGGCAACAAAAAGTTTGTTAGCATCGAACGATAGCGATCGCCATTCACCGTAACGTTGCGTCCAACAGCATCTTTGAAAAAAATACGGTCCAATGATTCCACCAGCGTACAAACCACACCAAACAGTGCATTTTTCGGGATGCATGGGCAGTTCTTGAACGGCTTCTGGTTGCTCTTCACCCCAAATGCGGCAATTTTGCTTATTTACGTAGCCATTCAACCAGAAATGAGCCTCATCGCTGAACAAAATTTGTCGATAAAAAAAAAAATTGTCGAACACTGATTTTGGTAATAAAATTCAATGATTTGCAAGCGTTGCTCGTTAGTAAGTCTATTCATGATGAAATGTCAAAGCATACTGAGCATCTTTCTCTTTGACACCATGTCTGAAATCCCACGTGATCTGTCAAATACTAATGCATGAAAATCCTAACCTCAAAAAAATCACCCGTTACATACGTCGCTGTAGAACTCCCACTTTGACGGAGATCCACCACTAGGACCAATTTTACGTTTTTCTTTCCTAAAAAATGTTAGATTTACAAGAATTAAATAAGAATAATTTCATAAATGGACTAGTTCTTACATACCTGTGTATATCTTTTTGTTAAATTATTTAACCGCGTACGCATCTCTACAGCATTCAAACATACCTTGTGCTCGTCTCTCATTTTTAGTTAAAAAACAAGTAAGGAAGGGCTAATTTCGGGTGTCACCGAACATTTTACACTCTCGCATGATAAAGTGATAATCGAGATTTCATTATCCGTCATTTACATATTTTTCTTTATTTTGCTGTAAAATTAATTAGAATTAAATTCTGAGAGATTTAACGATATTTTCGGTGAAAAATTAGGTTAGGTTAGGTTAAGCACTGAGTTCTTCGTGTTCGATATCAGGGACCTTGAAAAGTTATAGTCCGATCACGACAATTTTTCCACAAGGGATACCTCAGCTCAAATACCGTATTTGTGTAAAGTTTTATTCCGCTATCATCATTGGTTCCTAATGTATATATTATACACAGAAGGCATCAGATGGAATTCAAAATAGCGTTATATTGGAAGAAGGCGTGGTTGTGAACCGATTTCACCCATATTTCGTACATGTCATCAGGGTGTTAAGAAAATATTATATACCGAATTTCATTGAAATCGGTCTAGTAGTTCCTGAGATATGGTTTTTGGTCCATAAGTGGGCGACGCCACGCCCATTTTCAATTAAAAAAAAAAAAACCCGGGTGCAGCTTCCTTCAGCCATTTCTTCCGTAAAATTTAGTGTTTCTGACGTTTTTTTTTAGTCGGTTAACGCACTTTTAGTGATTTTCAACATAACCTTTGTATGGGAGGTGGACGTGGTTATTATCCGATTTCTTCCATTTTTTAACTGTATATGGAAATGCCTGAAGGAAACGACTCTGTAGAGATTGGTTGACATAGCTATAGTAGTTTCCGAGATATGTAAAAAAAACTTAGTAGGGGGCGGGGGGCCACGCCCACTTTTCCAAAAAAATTACGTCCAAATATACCCCTTCCTAATGCGATCCTTTGTGCCAAATTTCACTTTAATATCTTTATTTATGGCTTAGTTATGGCGTTTTATAGGTTTCCGGTTTCCACCATTTTGTGGGCGTGGCAGTGGGCCGATTTTACCCATCTTCGAACTTAACTTTCTTATGGATCCAAGAAATACGTGTACCAAGATATCTCAATTTTTACTCAAGTTACAGCTGCTCCGGACACGGACGGACAGACAGACACCCGGATTTCAACTCTACTCGTCACCCTGATCACTTTGGTATATATAACCCTATATCTGACTCTTTTAGTTTTAGGACTTACAAACAACCGTTATGTGAACAAAACTATAATACTCTCCTTATCAACTTTGTTGCGAGAGTATAACCAGTGAAACAGTAGATAGCGAAGTAGTTAAAACAGTGGTTAGATTGCCATAGGGGCGTGTAAAGATTCTAACCACGTTTCCCCTCACACCTACGTATACATGGGATCGTACATCTCTTTTGCGCTCATTCAGCAGTGTCATATAAAAAATTATATCTGTCCTGCTCTAATATCCCCAATCGACGGCTGATGCAGGGTTGCATTTTTTGATTCCTAATTTTAAAATTTCAAACAAAACCTTTTAATTTTTTTGCATCTGAAAGTATTCCGAAAATTACTAATACAATAGATTCAAACTGGAGCAATAAGGTGTCACCACAATTCGATACGGAACTACTTCTACATCAATTGCACTAAAGGAGGCCAGAAAATTAAATATATATGTGGGAATATGTCAACTGGAAATTAATATATCCCTGCTAGACATTAGAACAGTGTCACCTAATACTCGTATTTAACAATAAAATCACTACCGAGCAACAAAATCAAATATTTACTGCTTATTGGAGAATACTAAGCGACGTCAAAATATTTCAGATGTGATCGATATTTAGCCCAAGAAAACGAAACTATTAGAAAAGCAGAATTCCAGAAATCGTCATTCATCTATTTTTATCATTATAAAATTAACGGGCAAAAGTCTCGGGTAGAGCATAAAAACCGTAAACCGATCCAAAATTCAAGAACAATTTGGCTGTATTAATCCAAGGGATTCTCGAGGCAAAGATTGGCAAATAAAACGTTGGAAAAACGTAGAAATCAGCTGTTCTCTTTTGTTTACATTTGACATTTCATACAATTTTGTACAAAATTGTGTCAGCAGCAATATGAAAGTGGACAATATCTGTGAAATCTTAAAAATCGATTTTCAGTAGTCGAAGTGGATTAAGAATCGGTTCTTGAATTCGAAAAATCGATTATTTTACGAGAAAACTCGAGTAGAATCGGCATCGAGTTTACCATCCCTACTGGCAGCCATCGGGGCACATATAAAACCTCCGCACAATAGCCACCACAAAACAAAATGATTTTTTTTCCATGTAATTTATATGGAAAACAGAAGATTTGAAATAGGCACCTCTTAATATTAATATTAAGAGCTCATCTTTTGAGTGACTTTTTTTTTACACATTTTCGAAAGTTTTGAGCCTGTTTTTCAGTTGAAAAAAAAGGTTGCCTCAGAATGGCACACTCTAATGTATATACATACATATGTACTTTTCTTACAATTGTTAGCTATTTGTCACAAGGCGTATCGGTGCAGAGCGTTGCATGGAGCTATAAGTTAGGAAAGACAACAGTTCGCGAAATCATATTTGAGACGTGTGAAGAAATCTGACGGCTACTTGGTCATGAATTGGTCATGAATTAATACAAAACACTCTGCCTTTGCCACCACCTGTGCCACTGTCTGACGTATCACCAGAACCTTTTCCTTACTTTTTCGTTGGAGATGCTGCATTCCCATTACGAAGTAATTTAATGCGCCCGTTTCCCGGAACAAATCTAACACACACGAAACGTATTTTCAATTATCGAAAGTCACGCGCTCGTAGAGTCATTGAAAATTCCTTTGGTATATTGACTGCTCGGTGGAGAATTTTGAAAACAACGATTGATTAATCCAGAAAATTGATCGAGTATAATCGTGTTGGCTTGTATAGTCTTACACAATTTTATAATGTTGAACAATCACAATCGCTGCTATTGTCCGGAGAACGATATAGATCGAGTAAAAGGACATAACATTGTTCATGTCGGTGATTGGCGTCGCGGGGTCATTCAAATTCGTTTTATTTACTGAAAAGACTTGCTAACTATTTTATCAATGAAGGATCTCTACCATTCCAGAACAATTTAGACGTTATTATTTTACCTTAAATAGAAACCATCAAATTGCTGAAGGACTCTATAGCCGGTTTTGCGGTTTGTTGTTGTTGGGTTTCCTGGATGGATGACTATCTGTTTTTAAACAACTCAATGGCTTCCATCATTTTTTGGTCAACCTCGCTAGTAGATGGCCCCCGTTTTCTACCCTTTTGGGTGGACCCTTGCGTAGAGAGGGACGGTAAAGGCAGCGAAGTTGCCGTGGAAGGAGTTGGTGATGGTTCCCGAAGTGCTAGCCATCTACGGTGACACATTTCTCCTTTATAAATATAATTATTTATTATTAACAATAACAATATAACAATAACAATATTAACAATTGCAAATAACAAAAAAACTTACCACTTGTGTTAATTTCTTTCCCGATTTCCTGCACAAAGCATTTTTTCGGGATGACAGCTTGTAGTATGGACTACTTTTGAATACTTGAATAACTCATTTTTAGTTTCAATTAGAGCTATTAATTTCTCATCATCCATTGTAATCCTTGCACATCCATTGTAATCATCCATTGTAATCCTTTCTTTTTTGAATAGATTTTTCCAAAAAATTTTTGATTTTATGTTTGTTTTAATGGCGTTTGTTTACATTACTCAATGCGCATATGTATATAGTTTTCTACACATCTAACTTTAAAATAACAATTTTTAATAATATAAAATACCAGATTTGAAAACAAACTATTAAAAATAGTTTATATATTTATAAATAATAGCACTCGACTCTGATTTTGCGTGAGTTTAAGAAAATTTCAATCATATTGAAGACAATTTTTCTAATTACTCCAGCATATCGCGACTGGCAACCCTGAGAGGTGAGAGAGCAATCAGCTGACACCTTTCTGCGGGAAAAATCCAAATCGTAGGAGATTCTACGGTGTCCTATGGTTAAGCGTGTCGGCTGATCATTTACATTGCGCTCTCATAAGATAGGTTGTATCAGCTGACTGCGGATCGGACTGCGGAATTCGCAAATTCTGCTATTAACGTTGCGAGGTAGGACGTCAGTTTTCTCTCCGCTGCGACACAGCACTTCTCGTCGTAACAGCTGTTCTTCTGTCTTTTCCCAAAACCAATGGTTTCGTTTGCTTGAAATGCCGTCCCACTTTTCCCTTACACTGAATTACTGATCAGTGCTCTCAGAGAGTGCAAGCCGAGTAGAAAACCGTTCGGCTGTCTGTTGCGATTGCAGCTTCTCGACGTCGAGCCTTCCTTGTGTTTGTTGACGAGCGATTTTTGCTGTACAGAGGCGGAGATTTCCTTATGGAGGCTGCATATATGTACATGCATATAGCATACTTTTAGCTTCAATTCAAATATTTTAGGATTTAGAGCACATTTTTTTTTGCTCTCCCGAAAAATTGGCATTTTAGAAAGAGGTTTTGCTAAATGTCGACAAATAAGTATGTAATTATGTGTGCATGTGAATAAATTTGAAAGAACCATAATACGCACAATGTTGGTAAATTTGTATACACACAATTTTGTACGTAAATATGTATGTACGCTCACTCTTGCATGCGAAATCTGCGTTCTAACGGACAACTAACGACTAAAACTAACTAACTAAAGCTGTAACTTGCCTAAAAACTTGATGAAACTTGGCACACATATTCCTAGGCAAGAAAGTAAAACGTAGTTCGTGAGTGTAATTGGACCATCGCCACGTCCACAAAACGCCATTAGAGAAAACCCATAATCTGCCATAACTTAAAACTAAAATAAGATATAGTAAATTTTGTAAAAGTGGGCGTGGCCCCGCCCTCTTATAGGTTTGATGTACATACCACTATCATTCAAATTAAAAATGTGGGGAATTTACCAAGTAAAGAGGGTTTCACGCGTTAAAGTATTGTTGATGTGTTGACAACAAATGTAAGTTATTTGCGAGTGATCTTTTGGATTGGTTGTGTGAAGAAATGGAATCATGTAAAGACGTTCACCCAAGTGAGGAAAGTTTCTGATTGCCATTCACTTGGGAGTGGCCAGAAACGATTATTTTAAATATGGCCCTAGAACATGTATCCTCTGGGTAGCCAAAAAAACATCCGTTTGAAGGCGAGCTAAAGGGAGGAAGCGAAATACCCCCTCCACAGGGTTATGCGCTGGGTTTGGCACCTGCCACGTAAAACACGCCCCCAATGAAAAGGACAGCCTCGAATGAGAGGCGCCCGTTTTTGTTTTTTTTTTTTTGCGGGTGAGGGGGTGGAAAATGCCATCATCGGTGCTATCGTCACAGCAGCGGTATGTGTCACTTGCAGGTCTCTAAAAACCCCCCCATTTTTCTCATTGAGAGATTTACATCTGCGCACCTGTGTGTTCAGCGTCATCTTCTGTCGCGTCGTTGTATAGGGACGTCGTTCTGTAGAGATACTTTTTGAAGTATCCGTGGCCGGATAACAGCTGGGTTGTGTAGAAGTCTACTTCTCCGAATTTACGACTTGTCCATAAATCTAGATCTTTTATCAGCCTGGCCGTCCATCTGCCGCGGCTTCCATTCTCCCATCTTTGTTGCCATGATGTTATCGTATCTTTCCTTATTTGTTGAATTGCGCTCTTGTTATTGCCGGGTGATTTCTTTAGCTCCCACAGCTTTTTCCTTTCATCTGCTAGTAGGTCAATTGGAGCATTGCCGCTTATAACTAATATCGCGTCGCCTGATACTGTTCTGTAGGCTGATGCAACTCTGAGGGCTGCGGTGCGATACACTCTGGCCACTGCCTTACGCCGGTTTTCTTTTTTAAGAGCGTCTGCCCAGATTTCGGCTCCGTATAATAAGACGCTGATCGTCGTGGAAATTAGCAGCTTTCTCTTTCCTTGGCAGGGTCCTCCTATCTTCTTCTTCTTTACTGGCGTAGACACCGCTTACGCGATTATAGCCGAGTCAACAACAGCGCGCCAGTCGTTTCTTCTCTTCGCTACGTGGCGCCAATTGGATATTCCAAGCGAGGCCAGGTCCTTCTCCACTTGGTCCTTCCACCGGAGTGGAGGTCTTCCTCTTCCTCTGCTTCCCGCGGCGGGTACTGCGTCGAATACTTTCAGAGCTGGAGTGTTTTCATCCATCCGGACAACATGACCTAGCCAGCGTAGCCGCTGTCTTTTAATTCGCTGAACTATGTCAATGTCGTCGTATATCTCGTACAGCTCATCGTTCCATCGAATGCGATATTCGCCGTGGCCAACGCGCAAAGGACCATAAATCTTTCGCAGAACTTTTCTCTCGAAAACTCGCAACGTCGACTCATCGGTTGTTGTCATCGTCCAAGCCTCTGCACCATATAGCTGGACGGGAATTATGAGCGTCTTATAGAGTTTGGTTTTTGTTCGTCGAGAGAGGACTTTACTTTTCAATTGCCTACTCAGTCCGAAGTAGCACCTGTTGGCAAGAGTAATCCTGCGTTGGATTTCAAGGCTGACATTGTTGGTGGTGTTAACGCTGGTTCCTAAATAGACGAAATTATCTACAACTTCAAAGTTATGACTGTCAACAGTGACGTGGGGGCCAAGTCGCGAGTGCGACGACTGTTTGTTTGATGACAGGAGATATTTCGTCTTGCCCTCGTTCACTGCCAGACCCATTTGCGTTGCTTCCTTGTTCAGTCTGGAGAAAGCAGAACTAACGGCGCGGGTGTTGAGACCGATGATATCAATATCATCGGCATACGCCAGCAGCTGTACACTCTTATAAAAGATTGTACCTGCTCGGTTCAGTTCTGCAGCTCTAATAATTTTCTCCAGCAGCAGATTGAAAAAGTCGCACGATAGGGAGTCGCCTTGTCTGAAACCTCGTTTGGTATCGAACGGCTCGGAGAGGTCCTTCCCGATCCTGACGGAGCTTTTCGTGTTGCTCAACGTCAGTTTACACAGCCGTATTAGTTTTGCGGGGATACCAAATTCAGACATCGCGGCATAAAGGCAGCTCCTTTTCGTGCTGTCGAAAGCAGCTTTGAAATCGACGAATAGGTGGTGAGTGTCGATTCTCCTTTCACGGGTCTTTTCCAAGATTTGGCGCATGGTGAATATCTGGTCGGTTGTTGATTTACCAGGTCTGAAGCCACACTGATAAGGTCCAATCAGTTTGTTGACGGTGGGCTTTAATCTTTCACACAATAGGAGGCTTATCCCACGGTAGTTGGCGCAGATTGTGGGGTCTCCTTTTTTATGGATTGGGCATAGCACACTTAAATTCCAATCGTTGGGCATGCTTTCATCCGACCATATTTTGCAAAGAAGCTGATGCATGCTCCTTATCAGTTCTTCGCCGCCGTGTTTGAATAGCTCGGCCGGCAATCCGTCGGCCCCTGCCGCTTTGTTGTTTTTCAGGCGGGCAATTGCTATTCGAACTTCTTCCTGGTCGGGCAATGGAACGTCTGCTCCATCGTCATCGATTGGGGAATCGGGTTCGTCTTCTCCTGGTGTTGTGCTTTCACTGCCATTCAGCAGGCTGGAGAAGTGTTCCCTCCATAATCTAAGTATGCTCTGGGCATCGGTGGCTAGATCACCTTTGGGGGTTCTACAGGAGTATGCTCCGGTCTTGAAACCTTCTGTAAGCCGCCGCATTTTCTCGTAGAATTTTCGAGCATTACCCCTGTCGGCCAGCTTATCAAGCTGTTCGTACTCACGCATTTCGGCCTCTTTTTTCTTCTGTCTGCAAATGCGTCTCGCTTCCCTCTTCAACTCTCGGTATCTGTCCCATCCCGCACGTGTTGTGGTCGATCGTAACGTTGCGAGGTAGGCAGCCTGTTTTCTCTCCGCTGCGACACGGCACTCCTCGTCGTACCAGCTGTTCTTTTGCACTTTCCGAAAACCAATGGTTTCGGTTGCAGCTGTACGTAAGGAGTTTGAAATGCTATCCCACAGTTCCCTTATACCAAGTTGTTGACGAGTGCTCTCAGAGAGCAGGAGTGCAAGCCGAGTAGAAAATCGTTCGGCTGTCTGTTGTGATTGCAGCTTCTCGATGTCGAACCTTCCTTGTGTTTGTTGGCGTGCGTTTTTTGCTGCACAGAGGCGGGTGCGAATTTTGGCTGCAACAATATAGTGGTCCGAGTCAATGTTAGGACCTCGGAGCGCACGCACATCTAAAACACTGGAGACGTGTCTTCCGTCTATCACAACATGATCGATCTGGTTGGTGGTTTTTCGATCCGGAGACAGCCAGGTAGCTTGATGTATCTTCTTATGCTGGAATCTAGTACTACAGATAACCATATTTCGGGCCCCGGCGAAGTCGATCAGCCTCAACCCATTTGGGGATGTTTCCTCGTGGAGGCTGAATCTACCGACCGTAGTGCCAAAGATACCTTCTTTGCCCACCCTGGCGTTGAAGTCGCCAAGCACGATTTTGACATCGTGGCGGGGGCATCTCTCATAAGTGCGCTCCAAGCACTCATAAAAAGCATCTTTGGTCACATCGTCCTTCTCTTCCGTCGGGGCGTGGGCGCAAATCAGCGATATGTTGAAGAACCTCGCTTTGATGCGGATTGTGGCTAGACGTTCATTCTCCGGAGTGAATGATAGTACTCGGCGACGGAGTCTCTCTCCCACCACGAATCCAACACCAAACTTGCGCTCCTTTATATGGCCACTGTAGTAAATGTCACAAGGACCTACTCGTTTCTGTCCTTGTCCCGTCCATCGCATTTCTTGGACGGCGGTGATGTCAGCCTTTATCTTTCCGAGGACATCTACCAGCTGGGCAGCGGCACCTTCCCAATTAAGGGACCGGACATTCCAGGTGCATGCCCTCAAATCATAGTCCTTATTTCGTTTGCCATGGTCGTCATCAAAAGGGGGGTCTCTCATCCGAGGCTGTGTGTTGTTTTCCATTGGGGGAGGTTTTTACGTGGCGGGTCCCAAACCCAGCGCACAACCCTATGCAGGGGATTTTTCGCCTTCTCACTTTAGCTCGCCTTCAAACGGATGTTCTTAGGCTACCCAGAGGATACTTGGTCAAAGACCGGAAGTCGTGAGCTGCTTGAGTCATATGTAAAAGAATCGTTTCTGGCCACTCCCAAGTGAATGGCGATCAGAGAACTTTCCTCACTTGCGTGAACTTCTACACATGACTCCATCCTCCAGGGTCCTCCTATGTTAGCCATTAATCGGCTCAGTTGAGACGTGATCTTCGCTGCCTTACCTGCGGCGTGCTGGATTTGTACCCAGAAGGTTAGTCTGGGGTCCAGTCTTACGCCTAGGTAGTTAACGGCTTTTTTTGTCCTAAGGATATCCGTAGTCGTCTGCATGTTTATCTCCAGAGGTATGTGCTTGTTTGTTAGCAGCAGTAGTTCAGTTTTCTCCGTGGCGAGCTGAAGGCTGTGTGTGTCGAGCCATGCTTGCGTCCGTATCATGACCTGGTTCAGCTTTCTTCGGGCTTCTTCCGTATCCCTAGCTGTGATTACTGCTGCAATGTCGTCCGCGTAGCCAATTAGATACGATTCATCTGGCATTTCTAGTTTTAATATTTCGTCATAACTAATGTTCCACAGGTCTGGGCCTAGAATGGATCCTTGTGCTGCCCCTGACGTGACTGCTATTTGTCGTGATCCCTCTTTAGTATCGTACAGCAGTTTCCTGTTACTGAGATAGCTACGCACCACCGCCCTGAGGTAGTCGGGTATCTTGAAGCTTTTTTCGAGGGCGTCGATCATATCTACCCATCTAGCGCTGTTGAAGGCGTTTCGGACATCTAGAGTCGCCAGCAGCACTATTCTTTTATATTTATGCCATCTGCGCTGTGCGGCTTCTACGCTTTCTATGACGCATTTTATAGCTCCTATGGTTGATCTGCCGGGTCTGAAGCCGTGCTGTCTAGGAGACAGTCCTCCAGCTTCGTTGATAGCCGCTTCTATTCTAGGCTTAAGTAGGCCTTCGTACAGCTTTCCCGCTGTGTCAAGCATGCACAGTGGACGGTATGCTGATGGCGACTTGGGGTCTCCTTTTCCCTTACTGATTAGCACCAGCCATTGCTTTTTCCAGGGTTCAGGGAATATTCCGGCTTTAAGGCAGGCGTTGTACATAAACTCAAGAACTCCTGGGCGTTCTGCAGCGATTAGTTTGAGGACTTCTGCTGGGATCCCGTCCGGGCCGGGCGATTTGTTGGCCTTGAGCTTGCCAGTGGCTACTTGCAGTTCTTCAAGGGTGAACTGGGGGATTTGCGCAGTGCTTAGAGTTTGTTCTGGGTCACTGGCCCTTGTTTCGTGGGTGGGGAATAGTGCATTCACGATTTGATCCATTTTGGCGGCGGTTACGTCAGGTGGCTTTGCTCGTGCGCCGAGTTTTTTCATCACTATTTTATATCCTAGCCCCCAGGGGTTTTTGTTTATATCCTCCTGTAGTTCCTCCCATTTTTTATACTCTCGCAACAAAGTTGCTAAAGAGAGTATTATAGTTTTCTTCACATAACGGTTGTTTGTAAGTCCTAAAACTAAAAGAGTCAGATATAGGGTTATATATACCAAAGTGATCAGGGTGACGAGTAGAGTTGAAATCCGGATGTCTGTCAGTCCGTCCGTCCGTCCGTGCAAGCTGTAACTTGAGTAAAAATTGAGATATCATGATGAAACTTGGTAAACGTATTTCTTGGCTCCATAAGAAGGTGAAGTTCGAAGATGGGCAAAATCGGCCCACTGCCACGCCCACAAAATGGCGGAAACCGAAAACCTATAAAGTGTCATAACTAAGCCATAAATAAAGATATTAAAGTGAAATTTGGCAAAAAGGATCGCATTAGGGAGGGGCATATTTGGACGTAATTTTTTTGGAAAAGTGGGCGTGGCCCCGCCCCCTACTAAGTTTTTTGTACATATCTCGGAAACTACCATAGCTATGTCAACCAAACTCTATAGAGTCGTTTCCTTCAGGCATTTCCATATACAGTTCAAAAATGGAAGAAATCGGATAATAACCACGCCCACCTCCTATACAAAGGTTATGTTGAAAATCACTAAAAGTGCGTTACCCGACTAACAAAAAACGTCAAAAACACAAAATTTTACGGAAGAAATGGCAGAAAGAAGCTGCACCCAGGCTTTTTTTTAAATTTGAAAATGGGCGTGGCGTCGCCCACTTATGGACCAAAAAGCATATCTCAGGAACCGCTCGACCGATTTCAATGAAATTCGGTACATAATGTTTTCTTAACACCCTGGTGATATGTACGAAATATGGGTGAAATCGGTTTACAACCACGCCTTCTTCCAATATAACGCTATTTTGAATTCCATCTGATGCCTTCTGTGTATAATATATACATTAGGAACCAATGATGATAGCGGAATAAAACTTTATAAAACTGTATTTGAGCTGAGGTATCCCTTGTAGAAAAATTGTCGTGATCGGACTATAACTTTTCAAGGTCCCTGATATCGAACACGAAGAACTCAGTACCTAACCTAACCTAACCTAACTTAACCAAATTTTTCACCGAAAATATCGGTAAATCTCTCAGAATTTAATTCTAATTAATTTTACAGCAAAATAAAAAAATATGTAAATGACGGATAATGAAATCTCGATTATCACTTTATCATGCGAGAGTATAAAATGTTCGGTGACACCCGAACTTACCCCTTCCTTACTTGTTTCTTTTTACTGTCGTCGATGGCGTGCTTCAGCTCTTTTTTTGCTGCTTTGTATTGCTCGGCCTCTTGGGGTGCGGCTCCTCTGCGCCTGGATCTCGTATAGGATCTGCGAAGGCGGAGGCATGTGCGTCTGAGTTCGGCGATGTTTTCAGTCCACCAGTAAACTGCTGCTTTACGTTTGCTGTGGGTAGCCTTGGGCATTAATTTTTGGCAGGCTTTGGTTATGTTAAGCATTGTGTGCTCGACTGTTCTTCTTGCTATCAGGGAGGGGTCGCTAGATGGGCTCTGCTCGTCTATTGCGGCGATTAATTTCGATGTGTCTAGTTTCGAGATATTCCACTTTCGTGTTCCTCTATTTTTCCTGAACTGGTGAGCGTTTCTTCCAGTGTCGATCATGAAAGAGATGTAGTGATAATCGCTGCCGGTGTAGTCCTCCAGGACTTTCCAATTACTTATTGAGCCTGCCATGCGTTCTGTTGATAAGGTGATGTCTGGTGTGGTTTCCTCGAATCCCGGTCTTCTGAACGTGGTTGCATTTCCCGTGTTGAGCACTATTAGACCTAGCCGCGCAGCCATTTCTAAAATTCGCCTTCCTCTCGAGTCCGTGTTTGGCATACCCCACTCTACGGCTCTGGAGTTTAGGTCTCCGGCGATAATAAATTGTCCTTCTATATTCCTTGCTGTGTCCTCTATATTGTCGAGTTTTTCTTGGAATTCCTGTATACTATCGCTTGGCGTCAAGTAGCAGCTAATTACTGTAAAGATGTCGCACTTGGCCAGACGAAACCGTTGCCGTTCCCATTGCTTACAGTGGTGGCGTTACTCTCTGATGGTAACCATATAGCGGCGGTTGAGCTGCTATCTTCTAGCCATGTACCTCTCTCTTTTTTTCTGTATTGCTCGCTTATGATGATTATCTCGTACTCGTTCTCCATCACCATTTGCGAGAGTAGTGCGTCAGCGGCCTTGCATCTATGCATGTTAACTTGTAAGATCTTCATCTGTTTCGGTAGTTCCTATATACCGAACATTTTGCGGAGCCCGGGATGTGATCGGCTTGTTCGTGTTTAGCCTCTTCGCTAAGGCAGCATGAAGGAGGCTTTGTGCACTCTTTCAGTTTGTGCCCTGGTTGGCCGCATTTTATGCAAACACCTTGTCCTCTTCTATCGGGCCCTTTGCAGTCCCAGGCTAAGTGCCCTGGTCCGAAGCACCGGAAGCACCTTTTGGGGGTTTCTTTTAGCCGTAGCCTGCAATTAACCCATCCAATTTTGATGCGTGCCTGTCGCATCAGTGTGTCTGCCCTGTTTTGGTCCAGCGTTATATATGCCCTTACCTGCTCCCTTGTGTTGGGAGCTGTTATATTAATTGATAAGTCTTCAGTGGGGTCCTGTAGCGCTTCTTTTACAGCCACTGCAACTTCCTCTTTTGTTGTGAGCGAGTCGAGGTCTCTGATTTCTATGGTAGCCTTAGTTTTGAAGTCGGCGACAGTTGCAGTCTCTTTAAGTGTGGACTTAAGTGCCTCACAGAAGCTGGCCTTTGTAGACTGTCTCTTCTCTAGCTCTAGTAATAGGGCCCCGGCTCTTGTTTTGCGGATCCCCTTGATCTTGACCTCTGCTTCTTTAGGATCTACCTTGCTACGGATATTCTTGAGGACTTCGGCGTAGCTATTCCCTTCAGCTGGTTTTATTATAACGGCCTCTGTTTGTCGTTTAGGTCTATTGTTTCCTTTCTGGCCACGTTTTTGGTTTGTTGCCTCTTGTTTGCTTTTTTGGGCGCTTCTTCGCTCGTTCCTTCGTTTGCGTGGGTCTTTCTGGATTTTTTAGACAAAACTTTTTGCCACTGGCCGTCGTTTTCGTGTCGTGGTCGCACTGTTTCTCGCGGCTCCACAGGGCTTGTCGCACGGCGCTTCGAGGTTGCTGACTCGAGAGTCGTGATGCGTCTGCTTAGATGTGCTCGCCTTTTTTCATTTTCTGCAGTGAGCCAGTTTCTGCGGTAGCTCTTTATGACGTCGAAGAGTTCGTCTAGCTGTGCCGTTCCATTCTTGACGTCCATGCTGACATTCTTTTGTTTTGCCATCGCCAACTTCATTTTTTGCACTATACCTTTGCACTTTTCTAGGGACTCCTCTTCTGCCCGTCTCATTTGGGTGATGTACTTTTGTTTCGGCCAGTTTTGAGTTCCTTCTTTAGTGGCAGCTGGGGTGCTCTTCCCTTCTCCTTGTTTTGCCGGTGCTGCTTGTGTGAACGGAGTCTCCCTTGAGACTGTCTTTTCTCCATTTTTGTCTGGCTGTTTTGGAGTAGCGATAAGTATGGGGGATCTAAGTACCCTACTGCTTCTACGGAAGACTGTCCCGTATTCCTCTTCTTGCCCATCTTTGTTCTGTTGTTCTTTTTGTTGGGGTTTTTGTTGTTGTTGCGGTGTGTTCATTTTATTCTATTGGGTCTCCCCTTTAGATGACGATCATGACAAACGAATTAAGGATTACGATTTGAGGGCATGCACCTGGAATGTCCGGTCCCTTAATTGAGAAGCTGCCGCTGCCTAGCTGGTTGACGTCCTAGTGAAAATGAAGGCTGACATCACCGCCGTGATAAAGATACTCAGTCGCCGAGTCCTGCCATTCACCAAAAAGCCACCAACCAGACAGATCATGTTGTGATAGACGGAAGACACGTCTCCAGTGTTTTAGACGTGCGTACGCTCCGAGGTTCTAACATCAACTCCAAGCCAATATACACACCCGCCTCTGTACAGAAAAAACGCACGTCAACAAACACAAGGAAGGTTCGATGTCGAGAAGCTGCAATCACAACAAGTAGCCGAACATTTTTCTACTCGACTTGCATTCCAGCTTTCTAAAAGCACTCGTCAACAACTCGGTATAAGGGAACTGTGGAACGCCATTTTAAGCTCTTTACGTACAGCTCAAACGAAAACATTGATTTCCGGAAAATTCAAAAGAAAAATGAATGAATGAAGTATGAAGAGCTTGAGATACTGCTCAAAAATTCTACGAAAAAATGCGGCGACTAACAGAAGGTTTCAAGACCGGAGCATACTCTTGTAGAACCCCCAGAGTTTATTTTGTATCCGACCTAAATTATGGAAGGAACACTCCTCCAACCTGCTAAATAGCAGTGAAAGCATAATGCCAGGAGATTGGCGAACCCGATTTCCCATTCGATGCCTATAGAACAGACGTTCCATTGCCCGACCATGAAGAATTTCGAAGAGCCCGTCTGAAGAACAACAAAGGAGAGAGGGCGAGTAGGTACAATCTTCGTTAATAGTGTACAGCTGCTGGCATATACCGACGATGTTGATATCAGTGGTCTCAACACCCGCGCCGTTAGTTCTGCTTTCTCCAGACTAGATAGGTAAATGGGTCTGACTATGAACAAGGGAAAAACGAAATATCTCCTGACATATAACAAACAAGTCGTCGCACTCGAAATCCAATGCAGAATAACTCTTGCCAACAGGTGCTACTCTAGACTGAATAGGCAATTTAGAAGTAAAGTTCCCTCTCGACGAACAAAAACTAAACTACAGTAGAATCCCGATTATCCGAACACCGATTATCCGGGCTCATTCGTCTCGGCTCTAATTGTCAATTTAAAAATGTTTTGACGGCGCAATGATACATGTTACGACAAGTTTATTTTCGCATCCGATAGTGTTACGTGTACTCCCGCTCTAATTTGTTTGCTGGACAGTGTTTGTTATGGTTTCATTTTCTTAGATAGCGTTCAACTGAAAGGTTGTCTCTTATTTTTGACTGTCTTTTTGTGTTGGAAATTTACAATGTCCAAGTGAAAAAGAGTAGTGTTGTCTCTTAATGACAAAGTGAAGATAATTAAGAGTATAAAAAATGGTGAATCTGGCAGTAAGTTGGCACAAATATACGGTGTAGGAACTTCTACGATATCAGACATTAAAAAGAATTCTGATTCAAAATTGAAATTCACCTGCGCGCTTGAGAAAGAAGATGGAAGTTCGCAACGTAAAGTTATTAAAAAATCTCAAAATGAAATTATGGAGAATGCAGTTTTTACTTGGTTTTTAAAAGAGAGCATGCGGCCAGCCCATATCAGGACCTCTGTTATGTGGAAAAGCATTGTATTTTAATCAAAAACTTGGTGGTGATAATTCTTTCAAAGCGAGCTGTGGATGGTTAGCAAGATTCAAATCTAGACATGGCATTCGAGAACTGGAAATTCAAGGAGAGAAACTTTCTGCTAACGTTGCATCAGCCGACTGTTTTGTAGACGAGTTAAAAGAATTTCTAGATTAAAAAGAATACGATATAGATTTTGTATACAATGCAGATGAAACAGGTCTTAATTGGAAAGCTCTACCAAACAGATCGTTAGCATCGCATCGTGAAAATACAGCACCTGGGCACAAAGTGAGTAAGGACAGAGTTACAATTATGGTTTGCGCAAACGCTAATGGAACACATCGATTGCCACTGCTACTTATTGGTAAATCAAAAAATTCGCGTTGTTTCGAAAATGTTAAAATCCTTAACTTACGCTAACCAAAAAAAAAAACATGGATGAACACAGATATTTTTCTTACTTGGTATGAAAATACTTTTATTCCTGAAGTGAAGAAATTTCAAAAGGACGTGGGAAAAGAGGGCGACGCGTCGCGACGTATTGTTGTTGTAAGATAACGCGCCAACGCACCCTTCCGCTGAAACACTAAATCAAGAAAATGGGAAGTTCACAGTTAAGTTTTTACCCCCTAACATAACATCGATATTGCAACCAATGGACCAAAATATCACTAACTAACTTTAAAACGTTTAAACAGAAATCAACTATTACGTCGTCTTTTGACAACAGAGGACAGTGAAATAGAAACGACGTTAAAGGTTTTTAAGGAAACAAATTTAAAAGATTGTTGTTATATGCTGGTAGAAGCGTGGAACTCTGTGGAATTGCAAACATTAAAAAGGGCTTGGAATAAATTATTAAAATTAACTCTATCTAATTCCTCGATTAAACCGCATGACGATTTTAAAGAAATAACAAAAGCAATGAAAATTCTTAGCATTGGTGAAGGGTGCAATGAAGAAAATATTAAGGAATGGCTGAACTGCGATAATGAAGACGCTGGATTCCAAATATTAACTGATAAAGAAATTATTGAGGATTTGAACAATAACGAGAGAGAAGATGAAGAAGAGACTAAAACTGGGGATGTATGTCAAGTACCATCTCACGCAGAAGCTTTTGAAGCTCTTGAAGCAATATCAATTAAGTGGTTTGAAAGACAGGATGTATCGGATCCCATTCAGTTGTTACAACTGAAACGCATCAGGGACTTGGCCGCAATGAAACAATGTGATTCTTTACGTCAAAGATCAATAACAAGTTATTTCCAACCAAAGTTTTAAATTACATAGGCATTATGTAATACATTATTTATCGTTATAGCTCGGTTTTTATACATCGTACATACTACAACTACACTTGTAAAACTTATTACATAATAAAACTTTATTATATGTAATTTAAATATTGTTTGATTTGCTTTGAAATCGATTATCTGGATTTTCGATTACACGGAATACCCCTGGTTTTATTTGATCCGGATAATCGGGATTCTACTGTATATGCCATATGGCGCAGAGACGTGGACGATAACAAATCTTATGAGTCGACGTTACGAGTTTTCGAGAAAAAGGTTCTTCGAAATATTTATGGTCCTTTACGCGTTTGACATAGTTTAGCAAATTAAAAGACAACGGCTACGCCGGCTAGGTCATGTCGTACCCATGGACGAAAACACTTCACCTCTGAAAGTATTCCACGCAATAGCAGGCGGGGGAAGAATGACCTGGCTTCGATTGGAATTTCCAATTGGCGCCACGTTGCGAAAAGAAGAAACGAGTGGCGCACTGTTTTTAACTCGGCTATAATCACGTAAGCATTGTCTATGCTAGTAAAGAAGAAGAATAAGTTTATAAAAAGAGGAAAATGGGTGCAAATTATAAGCAGTTGCATCGTGATAAAAAAGTTGCTATTGATGCGTTAGTGAAGGAAAGTCTTTCTTATAGAAACATTGGTAAAGAGTGTGGTGTTCACATTCAACTGCTGTACGTTTGTTGCAAAAAAGGATATTTTAAAGAGCCTGGGGCGAAAAAGGGGTTTGCTCCCAAACGTCCAGCCAACATAAGGATTGATGGCATAAAAGGTATTATGAGTGTTAAGAATCGATTCAAAAGTGATGTTTCTATACGGACAGAGCTGGAAACACATTATGGAGGGAAAATAAGTGTGGAAACAGTACGAGGAAAGTTGCGATATGCTGGTTTGTTCCGAAGACTTCCTTCAAAAAAGCCAAGGCTGACGCAAAAAATTAAAAATCGCTACTATAAGGAGCAAACAAGTAGAACTGGACACATTCGCAATGGCCAAACATTTTGTGGTCAGACGTAAGCAAGTTCAACCTGCAGTGCGCCGACAATTTGCCCTATGTGCGCCTTTGCTAGAGAACGATATGTATCAAAATGTATTGTCAAAACCGTCCAACACGCCTATACGAGACTTGGGTGGGAAGTGGGCTCAAAGCGACGAGGAAAAGGCTAATTGTTTTGCAAATCGTCTAGAAAAGGTATTTCAACCTAATTTGCTAAAGAACAACTTTAAGCTGTCAATCTTACCCAACACAGCTAAAAAGTCGCTAAAGTCTTTTAAGATTTCACCTTCTGAAATTATTGGAATCATAAAAGAACTTAATCCAAAAAAGTCGTCGGAACATGATAATATTACCCCAAAAATGCTAATTGAGTTACCAAATATTGCCGTAAGGGTGCTCTCTTTGCTCTTCAATGCAATTCTTAGTTTCGGATACTATCCTAATTCATGGAAAAAGTCGCAGATTATCTTGATAGAAGTAACCTGGAGAAGACTTAACACAGACCAATTAGTCTTCTACCCTGTCTTTCTAAAATATTTGAAAAAGTATCACTATCAAAGCCGAAGATTAAATAGAAGATTAAATGTTTTAGGCCCAACTCTATACATCTTTATACAGCAGATTTTTCAACGGATGACACAGCTTTTCTGAGCCGTAACAAATGTCGCACAATAGCATCAAGAATATTAGCCGAGAACTTAAGTTCTGTCGAAGAATGGTTATCCAACTGACGTATAAATGTAAATGAACAAAAGTGTAAGCATTGTAATCGCAAAGATCAAAAATGTGTCCGGTAGTAAAAATAAACAATATTTTAGTACCAAGCCAATGAACTAACTTATCTTGGTAACAAATTGCACATACACGTTCAAATGAAAATTCAGCGCAACGCACTCAAAGTCTTGCTAATACATTAATATAACGAGGGGCACGTCTACAAGCAACCAACGCAAATAGCCAACGAACGAACATAACCAATGGCGAATGCAGGATAATCAAGCATAGACACGAGCTTCGCTTAATCACTTATCATACATGCTTATATACACGCTGCGCTTACAGCCATATAAAGCAGATAGAGGAACGAGAAATTGTGGACATTTCGGAAACGTTTTTGAAAAGCCATAATCAATTGGTACAATTGCTCAAAACCCTTTCTAACAGACTACAAAACGACAACTACGTCATTGCCATTAAAGCAGACAAAGTGTAATGAAGTTGAAGTTATGACTGGTGACCCATGTGAACGTCGAGATATCTGCATACAATGCAGAGATAATACGATGCAAGTAATTAAAGACAATCATCGTTCTTACGATGCCTTGCAGTATCCGTTGATTTTTTGGGAAGTAGAAGATGGATACCATTTAAATATTAATCAAAGGAATCCAACTACAGGTACAACTTATAGATTATACTACAATTTTTTTAAGTCAATAATTTCTGTTTATCTCATAAATATATTATTAGCAGGTGAAGAACTGATGAGACAGTTAGTGCTATGAACTTCTTCGCATATCGATTGATGATTCGTACTAATGAAGACAATAACATTCTCCGATGCAAACAACTATTTCATCAGGACATCGTCGATATGTATGTATAAATCGAAAGGGAGAGATTACGATATATAAAAGTTAATCACGCAAAACTTCGTACTGAAGAGTATATTAATTTGCGTGATGCCATAATCGGTAACGCAGATGCAACAAATGACATCAACAACATCGGTACTGCATATAGCATATCCTTCCATCATCATACATTGGTAGTCCGCGTCATATGCAAGAATACATTCAAGACGATGTGACTTACGTACGTGCATACGGCCGACCAGATCTTTTTATCACATTGACGTGTAATCCAAACTGGGATAAAATTTGCTGTTGTCAGGTCAAACTTCGATACACCGCCATGATATCACGTGTCTTCAAACAAAAATTTAAATCTTTGATAAATTTGATTACACATCACTCGGTATTTGGTATTTGGTGAAACACGTTGTTGGCTTTACTCTGTTGAATGGCAAAAACAAGGTTTACCTGATGCACATATTTTGGTTTAGTTGGTGAATAAAGTACGCTCAGAAGAAATTGACAATATAATTTCAGCGGAAATTCCAGATCCGAATGTTGATTAAGAGTTGTTTGACATTGTTACTACTAATATGATCCATGGTCCATGTGGTACTCTAAATATGATGTCAACCAGTATGGACAATGGAAAATGTACGTTTTCCAAAACCATGTCAAATTGTGGCTTAGATTTAGAAAATCCGTGTTTTTCTCACGGTCAATTATATGTTGCATGTTTCAGAGTTGGAAAACCTTCGAATTTGCTTGTTTATACGCCTCAAGGATTAACCAAAAATATTGTACATCCGATAAACTAAGTTCATGTAAATTACAAAAAATATATGTTATAAAATAAAATTGTTTTTAACCTTTAATTAAAACGCCTTAAAATTTTTACTAAACACGGCTTCTAAATTTCATTTCACTTATACAGTATACATATACTCACACGCTATGGATTGGTTGAATTGTAATAAATGTACCTGTAATAAGGTTAGATATTGTAATAACTTTTTAATAATAATTTTCATCAAAAAGGTCATTAAAAAAGTTTGAAATTTTTGGATTAAAGACGTATGTACAGGACAACGTCTGTCGCGTCCGCTAGTATACTCGTATGTGTATGTATGTATACTAGACATATAATTGCTTGAATTCCGATTCTGTGATTGTCGTTTTGCCCCTTATGCTATTTTGTAATGGTATCTGCTTTATGAATTAATCGACTTTGGTTGTCGAAAGTGCACTTATCTTCATGAATGAAAATGCTTTTGTTGTCGTGTTTTACTGTACATTTGACCTTCGGCTATTCGGCTGTCATATTGACTTATGACGCTACTGATGCTATTTGAAATAATTGCTGTTTTTGTAGATGACACTTCTTGACACTTTTGATGACACTTTTTGCGGGTGACACTTCCATGTGTGCGCGGCCATTTTTTTACTTAAAATGACATATTGATTTGAATTTGAATAATATTTACATATGTACATATGTGCATGATAGATGCGTATGAAAGTTTTAAATGGTGAAAGTTCTGATTTACATATGTATATATGTATACATATTAATATTGTAATATATTAACTTTTTTAGGATATTATGATAGTATGTTATATTTAGATATAGTAAACCGATAGCATACATTTACATATATGTACATATCGCTCATTTGCTGCAAGACCGGCATAAATCAAAAAACGTGATTTTTGAGTTAATGCTGCAGAATTGTTCGTTATATCATACTTCATGTTGAGTCAAAAATTCATATGAATACCTCTTATATGCTCCGCTTGAGAAGAGAATATATTACCTGTTTTCCGTGTAAGTTGGAGTAAGTTGAAAACTTTAAACGCGTTTTCTGGCGAATCGATTTTTTTGACTTATGCCGGTCTTGCAGCAAATGAGCGATATATACTTACGTAATTATGGCCCTCCGCCATAAAAATAAAAATAAAATAAAAATAAAAACTCAAAATTATTTAAGATTTGAGTACGTCTTTATTTGTTAGATGGTGACTTAAGACTGAATTTACATTTTATCATCCGCAAGAATGAACTTAAATTCTTTCTGTTGAAATATAAACCAAAACTGCAAACAAAGCAGTTTTGCCATAGTTATCTAAATTATTTCTGTTGAAATGTTTTTGTGAGTGTTTTTTTACCATAGCCGCGCTCAGAGCACTTGAACATTAAGATCAAAATGCTGTAAACAAATTTTTCTACCAAAACTGCAAACAAAGCAGTTTTGCTATAGCTACACTCAGGGCACTTAAAGCATTAAGATCGAAATACTGTAAACAGCTTTTATAAATAGAGTGTGTATGGCCGAATATGTCACTATATATGTGCATACATCTTGTATGTATGAAATTTTATTATTAAACATAAGAAATGCTTAAAAAGTACCTCTTATTTGCACATTATCTGCAAATGTTGTTTAGAAATAAACGACGCGACATTGAATTAAGAAGATTTTCTCTCTCTACGGGTAAAATTTTGTGTCATTCTTCAGCAATAACATCTTTGAGCATGTCCTTCCTGTTACTGTATGTGACCTATCTCAATGATTTGTTCCTCAAATGGATCAAATTGGGCGAAAACTTGGCCTACCCCCTATATGTATAACCTGTAATCGAATTTTTGAACATCCGGCTGTCTTTACTCAACATAGTTTGGTGATGGTATGTGAGGTACCTTAATGAAACCCAGTGAGCATATATGTAATTAGTTTGTGGTATTGGTTAAAAGAGATAATATCGATTGAGTTTCATTTTCGCTGTAATTGTAATCCATTCACGCATTCGTCCAACAATGAAGTTGAACACTTTCACTACATTTTCCAACAATGCAATCGCCTACAGTGTGTATGGTATTGTTTTCATTTCTGTTAAAGGGTTATAGCAAAATGGATACGAAGAAAAGCGCTAGAAATATAACTTCCAATATATGTATATAGATACATACTAGTATATACGAATACCATATATGTAGAGCAAATACTTCACTACTACTATTTTTCGGCACGCCTAATTATAATCATTTAATTTAAAAGTCAAATGGTTGAACTTTAATTTTCGCAATTATATCAGTTATGTAAATTGTTGAAAATTATTTTGTATTTCCCTGTATTGTTTCAACATAAGTATTTGAATGTTTGCAATTACATATGTATTTTCTTGCACCATTTCACTTATACAAAATTTACTGTCAGTACTCTCACAACATGTTGCACTGAGTATAATCATTTTGTTCGCTTAGCAGTTGATTGCAACATCTGGGTTAGTTATATACAATGTAAATAAAAATGCTCAGAATGGCAAGACGAATTGATTGAGCATTATAATTAGGTATGAAATTAAGCAAACTATGACCAAACAGCTAACAAAGTTGTTGGTTTCGTTTCAATCACATTTTTAGATTACGTACTTTTACCAACGGACTCCTACTACTACTTAACTACAACTACTTAAACCTTCGCAACGAAACACCTTGTATCGAAACTAGCTTTTCTCTCTTAAGTATTTGCTCGATCCATCCGTTCGATTCGATTTAATAAGACTCTCTGAAAATTGTATATTTGCTAAATGTGAAAGTATTGAAATTCGAACAAAATAATTTTATTATAATAATATAGCTTGCCCCAATGTCCACGAGGAGGATCAGGTTGACAAGGCGAATGAAACTTAATACAATGTTTGCTGAACCCATCACTGTAAAAATGGATTAAATTAGATGATAACCTCGAGCATTCCCCATTTAATAAAATCGTGATAAGTTAATAAATAAATACATTAAAATTTACACCCGAAATGGAACGAGAGGGTCAAAATAAGACGATGGGCGTAGCACCGCCCATATTTAGATGAAATGTCATTTCCCAGGACCATCTCTACCTATATTGACAATTTTGTTTGTAATATTACCTTATTAAAGAAAATAAAACATCAATGAATACACCAGGACTTGGTCGAATACTCGTAGTGCACACCATGTAACCAAAAATTTCTCAAAATCGGACTACAACAGTTCAAACCACCTAATAGCGAATATGTGGAACTCAATTCCAACAGCACCATTCAATTGAAAATATCGATCAATCTCTGAGATGTATTATTGAAATTTGGAGCAAATCCGTTCCTGTAAACATATGTCTATATGTCAAATATTGGTTAATCGAATGAAGACTTCTCTTAGCCGCCATATAGGTAATGCAAAGATTTTCGAAATTCCAGTTCACCTTTTACCCCATATAGCCAATATGTGAATCCCATATAACTAATATCACGCTTTTCGAACTTCCGACTGACTTTACGCCATTCGATATGTACATATATTGGGAATGATAAGTGTACCTAAATGAAAATCCCATATACTACACATCAACCTTATGACGGATATATCGTTAACCATACAGGATGGGCACAATTTCTGACAATTCTGACATTTGTGAACCTTCCAAATTGGCTGAGAATAAAATGTTCGGTTATACCCGAACTTAACCCTTCCTTCCTTGTTGAACCCTAAGAGTATCTAAAACGTTTCCGCCTACACATAGTCTCTTCTTATAAGCTACGAACAGAATTATTTCAATTATTTAAATATAGTAATTTGGGGTTATTGAAAATCTTCAGTGTCTTTAAAGCCTGCAATTTTTCGCAGCACTGCATTACGTCTTCTTTAAAAGCTACCTTCGTCACCGCTAATAGCCACAGTTAACATTAAGCTATTCGCACTAAAATGTTGACGCATAAAATGCGTATGCTGATATAACCAAAAATATTAGCGTTATCGGTACGAGTATAAAGCTAAAGTTAAATTAAAAAAGAAAGAAATGTTTGCTGTAAACGCATTCAATCTTATAACTGCAACAAATACGGAAAGAAGTGTGTAAACCAACTTGGTTGTGAAAAGTAATTTATGCTAAATCAAAATCACGAGTAAACCAATTACCAATGTTCGGCTTTCACAATAAAGTGCTACTATTATGTTGCTGTTGTTGCATGCTGAGCAAAGGTTAAAAATATAATTATAACTATTTTATAAAATTAGTGGGCTTGTGTAATACATATATAATACAATATGTTACAGCTAAACTTTGGTTTCTCGAGCAAGGAACTCTGGAGTTTTTATTACGAAATGGAAATTTTAATATAAATCCATTACACTGTCGTTTGGGTCTTACAAATATTTGTCCACAAAAATACTTGGAATATCGGTTGTTTACTAAGTGAGTATTACTAAAGACATACATAACTTTAAGAAGAAAAAAACAAGTACAGAAGGGCTCAGGCGGGATATTGCCGGACATTAGTATTTATCTCAAACTTAATTCATTATTTATGAATCACATATTAGAAAACAACAACTAAGTTTTATATTTGGAATCGTCTTTTCAAAAATAAAATAATCTGACGATATATAAAATGGCACCCCATGAGAAATAGAAGGGACCGATTAAGCAGTGTTTGCAATAATAAAATATCTTCTTAAAGCGGACAGTACCACGAACATCGTAAAATTTTAGATTTTATTTCTACAATAATTGATTTTGACGTTTATGATGCAATACCGAATACTATTTCGAAACTTCCACCATTTTTCAAGTTGAATTAAAATATCTTCATTTCCATTGACATTATCGCATAAGAGATATACTGACAACGTGTGATCCATCTGTCTGTCAATCCGTCTGATCTTTTTGATAGCGACTATTTTTAAGCGTTACAAACTGCAGTTGAACTAAACTCTTTTACTTTTTTTTTGCTACTATGCGCTATTTCCAACATTTTTTGAGGGTATAAGATGAAGGAAAGTGATTTGTAAGAGTGAGTTTTATATAGCTCATGGAGTGGCTTATGTGAACTTGGCCGCCTTTGACAAAGGTGTCACCCACAAAAATCGCACGCTATTACACTTGCTTCCTACAATTCAAGTGCATTGTCCTCCACTCACGCGAGACTTATTGAGCAAACTGCTTGCATTTTTGCCACAATGCAGCCACTCAAGAGCACGAGCAACCAAGTGTGACTTACAAAAGCTACACTTTCTAAAGGCCAGGTGATAGTAACGAATGTGGAATATTGTTAGAGGAAAACATTCGATGGCGCGCTTTTAATCGCAACGCAAGTAAACGGAGTAAAGTAAAAATGCTAACCGGCAGTGTGTCAGTGCATTATAAAAGTAAGATACCTCAGTGCTTTGCAAATTCCTCAAAAATAATTGAAATCAGCTCACGGTTATTTAATTAAAAATATAAACATTTTATAAATTTTTCTTGAAAAAACTGTAAAAAAAAAACAAATACAAATTGAGCAATGAAATTCTCCCTAGCACTTCTGCTAACCTTTTGCTTTGTATACAGAGGTAGTGTAATTTATAAATATATTGTGCAATACATTCATACTAGAGTACTTATTTACATTTGCAGAGGCGCCTGCTATTATTTTCAATCAAATGGATATAAAAAGTCTCTTAACCAGCGGAGCTTTGGATTTAAATGTGTTACGATGTTTTCTACACAATAAGAATATATGTCCAAGCCCTTATATAATGTACCGTTTGTATGCTCCGTAAGTGTTGTTCTTAAGAATTTGTTTTAATAACTTCAAGCGATATAAAATAACAGTAAATATTAATATAAAGATATCCCAGACATATATTTCATAAGTGAAAAGATTATTTAAAAGTCAATTAAATACAATTGTTATATAATGCATTTAAAATAAACAAAAAAATTGGTGCATAGCGGCTATAATAGTGTATCTAGTATACATCTATTTTAACCGGTAAGTTTGTATGACAGACATGTACATATATGTATGCTATAACGGCCTGATCTGAATGATATTTCGAAGATTTTAGCATTGTTTTCGGCAATAATCTATACTGAGTTTCAAGAAGATAATTTGTCAAAAAAATTTTTGAATTCAAAGTGGTGTTGGAATTTTCAGATCGACGTCTCAAAAACTGAGGCACTAGTTCGAGTATATCCCAACGGACATGACAAAATCGACTCAAGCTCGTCAGCTGGGTAATGATTTATTGCATATATGTACATACATATGTACATATATACTTTATGGGGTCTTCTACGTTTTTTTCTGAGTGTTTTAAAGTTCGTAGCAAACTAATATACCCTGATGAGGGTGTAAAAATGCATGAAAATTATCGCATTCAAAGATGAGAAAAATTTCATGCAGATCTCAGATTAAAAATTGTTAGAAAAAGTCCTTAAGTTTCAGTATCTCTATAATTATATTTTTATTTGCTAAAACTTACATAAGCGTCCTAATAAGGCAAACGTGAAAATTCGAAAGAAAATATTGATGAACGCTGAACTGAGGTAGTGCATAACTGAGTTGTATTTTTAAAGGTAGGGTTAACACAAATTATGCTTCCAAACAGTAATATAGACCATCATAGATAAATTTTGAAAACAAAAAAGTCATAGTACGATGAAACCCATCGAAAACGAAAGATAAAATAACAAACATTAAGGGAAAAATAATTGACGGGCGATCTGTAGTAGCGAAAAGGAAGGGAAGTGTTAAAAACGGTTTATCTTGATTTCCGGACAAAACTACGAATCCTATAGAAAAAATTGTATGACAATGTTGCGGGAAATGAAAAGATTAAACATTTTGTATACAGTCTTTTTTTTACATTTTCCGGTTTTTTTTCTTATTTTTATCTACAAGGTCTGTCGCAAAAGAAACAGGACTGTTAAAAAAAACAACAAAAAATTAATATTTTTCAAAAGTTATATTTTTTATTCAAAGTAGTTTCCTTGTGCTTCGATACAGCGTTTAGACCGGTCAATTAGCATTTCAAATGAGTGTTTAAGGTCATTTTTCGGAATGCTCTTGAGAATATCGGTCATCGCCTTTTCCGAATAGGTAAAAATCACAGGGTGCCAGTGATTAATAGTTAACATGGAGTTTTTTGTCAAAAAATCAGTGACCAGCTTCGACCGTGTCTTTGCCCCATTATCGTGCAACAGGCGCCAGGACCCTGCCTCACGGTATTGTGGTCGAGCACGACGAATGCGAGACAAAAGACGCTTCATAACACCAAGGTAAAACACAGCATTAATCGTTTGGCCAAGTGGGACGAACTCTCGGTGTACAATGCCCTCGGAATCGTAATAACAAATCAGCATTGTCTTTATTTTTGACTTCAGAAGACGACTTTTTTTCGGTGACTTCTGATCGTCACAAAGGTCCTCACGACTTTCTTGGAATCGCTGAAACCACTCATGCACATTACTACGGGATAGGCACTGATCACCATAAACTTTTTTCATCATTTGAAATGTTTCAGTAAACGTTTTCCCAAGTTTAAAACAAAATTTAATATTTGCTCTTTGTTCAAAATGCAGTTTACGACCGATGACCAAAAGCTGCTGTCACTTTTTGATTGATAACGTCGATTGTAGTTATCCAATTGTCTTAAAATTTTTACGAAGTATCAACAAGAGATCAAACTTTTTATTTCATATACCCACCAATAGGTGGCGCCACCAGAAACAGTTATATTTAAAAAGTTCTGTTTCTTTTGCGACAGTCCTTGTAGTACACAAATTTGGTGTAAACTTAACTTCTTATGTTCCTAACACTCGATATTTTTTTGCTCAAAATATGTATTTGTTTCTTCTCCTTATGTCCTAAGGTGAAAAGTATAAAATGTTTTTGAACATACTCTACCTTTTCAGAATGGATTTGGTAACTAGAGTTCCATTCAACAGAGAATTAAACAAAAAACCTATAAATTGACATAACTAAGCACTAAAGTAAGATACACAAAGTAAGGAAGTTCTAAATACGGGTGCAATATTGTATACTCTTGCAACATGCCAGGGAAATACTTTAAGATGTAAAACGTCAACGAGAGGATCACAATCTTCTTCTTCTTAAATGACGTAGACATCTCTTACGCGGTTATAGCCGAGTTAACAACAGCCCGTCAATCTTTTCTTCTTTTATTAATTTGGCGCCTATTCGAAAACCAAGTGCAGCCAGGTCCTTCTCCACCTGATCTCTCCAAGAAAGTGGAGGTCATCTTCTTCCTCTGCTTTTCCCGGCGGATACTGCGTCGAATGCGTTCAAAGCTGGAGTATTTTCATCCATACGGACGACATGATCCAGCCAGCGTAACCGCTGTATTTTAATTCGCTGAACTACATATATCAATGTCGTCATATAACTCATCGTCATCGTCGATTCATCAGATGTTGTCCTCGTCCATACCTCTGAACCATATAGCAGGACAGGAATAATGAGTAATTTATAGAGTTTGGTTTTTGTTCGCCAAGAGCTTACTTTACTTCTCAATTGCCTACTCAGTCCGAAGTAGCACCTGTTGTTGTTATTCTGCTTTAGATTTCGAGGCTGTTGTTGGTATTAATACTTATTCCAAGAGAGACTAAATTATGTACCACTTCGAAATTATGACTGCCAACTGTAACGTGAGGGCCTAGTCGCGAGTGCAGCGGGTTGTTTGTTTGATATTTCGTCAGGCCCTCGTTCAACACCTATTTGCTTCGCTTCTTTGTCCATTCTGGAGAAAGCACAACTAACAGCGCGGTTGTTGAGGCCAATGATATCAATATCATCGGCGTACGCCAGCAGCTATACACTCTTATAGAAGATGGTACCTTTTCTGTTTAATTCTCCAGCTCGAATTATTTTCTTCAAAAGTAGATTGAAGAAGTCACACGAAAGAAAGTTTCCTTATTTTAAACCTTGGTGTCGGACGGCTCGGAGAAGTCCTCCCCGTTCCTGATGGAGCTTTTGGTATTGCTCAACGTCACTTTACACAGCCGTATTGGTTTCGCGGGAATCAATATTTACCTTAGCCCCCAAAATTTCTAATATAAATATTGTTGAACTCCCGGTTGACCTCATATGTACGTCACTTTACTTTAAATTGTTTGGTCATGCACGAAGTAAGGTTACTTGTTTCCCGAATGTATGTTATTTTATCTATCGTTTCCGATGGGTTGCACCAACTATGAATTTTTTTCTTTTTTATCATTTTCAAAGTTTCTGCACTAGTATTATATTTCATATACAAAGTGAAAATGAATGAATACTAGCAATGAACATAAACTTTTACGGACTCTTAGAGCTTATTGGAGTTTCAAATCCTTACCAGAAGACCGCAAAACAGAAAAGAAGTAGTTCAGTTAAACATCGAACAAGCTTATATAAATAATGACTTTATTTTGGGAACCTAAATATCATCCACAGTGTAATTTTAAGATGTGCTTAGCACGTTCGCCATTTTTTATTTCTACCGGTTGCATTATTTCACTTAAAACCAAAATAATGCCGATGACTTGATATTCCAACGTAAAACAAAGTTAATTATTTATAAGTATAATGTTAAGATAGTGTTAGTATGCAACGAGAAGATTACAATTGCTTTGACCATTTATGGCGAAACGAGCAGAAATGCTGTATTAGAAGCAACATTGTCTTCAAAAAGGATCGTCACTGTGTCTGTCCAATATGAATGAGGCCATAGAATTACCGGTTTCACCACTGTTTACAATGTTAACAGGTTTAAATCAAATCATATACACAAATACATGGAATATGCTTCAAGAGCTTCAACTTGCTGGTTCGAGGAGGTCACAAAGAACCGTTTCACCGGTCGAAGAAAATTGGTGAGCCAGTTACTCTGTACTACTTTATCCAAGTATGGTTTTTACTATTTTTAGCTGGCCTGTTGCCATTGAATTGCGTTGGCTGTGCTGATTACAGCATTTCAAGTGCATAAAAATTTTCAAACATATGATCAAAACACGAATACTGTTGCGTAAGTTTATAAGTGCAAATGCTTCATTCTCTTACAGGTGTATTGTATATCCGATTGCGAATAAAAAGTTGCTGTCTAGTCAGAATCTAATTCAAAATTGCTTCTAGGCTACTGAGCAATTATAGAGTACATCGCAAGCGAATTTCATTCATACAAGTAGTGCCTTTCAATTTCGATCCAAGAAAAAAATTTCCATTTTGCGTTAAATTTCTAAATTTAAAGGTTTTGCAAGAATACCACCGTTCAATTTACAACTAACATTCGTCTGTGATAGTTCTGTGAGGCATATTAAATCAACCGAAAATGTTGATAAGGAGTAATCGAATTGCTAGAGTGAAGTCACTATTATAACATGAAACTTTAAGCGTTCTGATTACAAGAATACCCTTAACAGCAGATTTGATATCTAATAATACCTATGTATTTATTTTAAATGAGTTTGGACACTTTATTCAAAACAAAAGTTGCAGAACCGTAAGCCATTAATGACCGCTTCAATTAACGTACTTCATGAGCATTAAAGTAAAAGGAGATTTGTGCGCGTCACAAATGAGTAAAAGAGTTGCTACTTATTAAGTTTGTTTCACTTTTCGTTTACTATTTATATTCGTACTTCCGACGTTTATTGAAATTCAACGCATTAAGGACAGTTCATGTGCAGTAGTTATAAATAGAGCTACGTTTTTTATGAGGCAAGTGCTTACTCAATTGAAAAGTAAAATAGAAATCTTACAGTTGAAAATTTTCAATAACACTCTCTTACAGATATGTATGTCTGTATGTACATGTGTATGTACCTACATACATATATTAATGTCAATAAAAAACGTTAACTATGTACTATGTAACTTCTTCTTCTTCTTAATTGGCGTAGACACCGCTTACGCGATTATAGCCGAAGTTTTCATTGGGTTTTAGGTTTGGGCGGGTCCCAAACCTAGCGCACAACCCTATGTAGGGGATGTTTCGCCTTCTCACTTTAGCTCGCCTTAAAACGGATGTTCTTAGGCTACCCAGAGGATACTTGACCAAAGACCGGAAGTCGTGAGCTGCTTGAGCCAAATGTAAAAGAATCGTTTCTGGCCGCTCCCAAGTGAATGGCGATCAGAGAACTTTTCTCACTTGCGTGAACTTCTACATATGACCCCATCCTCCCTAACTATGTACATATATATCGAATCTGAACAATTTATTCGGAGATGGAGATTGTACCGTTCCCTTGAAGAATAACATCTGCCAAATTTGTCAAATAAAAAGATAAGATTGTACAGTTGCCTTGCGCCAAATTTCGTGGAATCGTCAAGTAAAAAGACTTTCATAAAAGGTCATGTATTTGATCGTTCAGTTTGTATTACAGTTATATGCTATAGAGAAGGTTCCGATATGAGCTTCTTTGGGAGGAAGGACGTACGCAAATATTAAAGTGACTGGTTCTACCAAAACCAGAAGGGCATGGCTTCATCGACTCGACAAGCTGATATATATGCATATATGTACATATATTTTATAGGATCTCCGACGTTTCCTTATGGGTCTGGCAAACTGTATTTACCATGTTCAGGAAATAAAATTTTTACCCAGGTTCAATCATATTCTTCATAAAGACTGCTAGACCAACGAAAATCATTACATGTAGTAGTTGGATGCTGGGGCAGTTAATGCAACGAGTTCATACATTTTCAGTATTACAGATTGTTTTCTTCTTGTTACCTTGAAAATGCCGCTTTTGACAAACGAGATTATTATACTACAAAAACTGGGTTAATAAAGTTCATCACAATAGGTATTTATATAAACAACATTTGAGGAATGAAATTAAAAATCCAACTGCAACAACTATTCGCTACCAAGAAGAAGAATCATCTATAATATGAATATTGCAACTGCACCGGAATACCTTTTTTATTGAAAGGTAACAGGATATGGTTTTACATTTCATTCAAATTGCAACTAGTGACTAATTTAAACTAACAAGCAATATTTTTCATAATTTATAAGGCGCTATTAAAAACTTTATTTAAAAACTAAACTTTGTATTAAAAACTAAATATTATAACATTTGTTATTTGCTTGAAAGGTCATGAAACGTTGTTCTTTTCAGTCTGCGCCTGCTATTTCGAGTTTCTGCCAGTTGTCGGGCTTCAGTGTTTACGTGATTTTATAACCTTTTAGCATGTTTCAATGCCGTTTCGTGAATGACTTCCCGAACCATTTTTATGCGGAGATCACGATGTAGATTTGAATTGAGTATTACGGGGCATTTACAATTTTTCGCAGAACTGTGTTTTGGAATCTTTGCACCGCTTCGATGTATAACGCTGCAGCGCATCCCCATAGTTGAATTCCGTATGTCCAAATGGACTTTAACGTTTGGTTGTAGACTAGGATTTTATTTGAGGTAGTTAATGGTGATTTCCTGCCGATTAAGCAGTTTATTTTGTTATATTTTAGTTTTAGTTCTGCAAATTTCCTTTGTATATGCTCCCTCCACTTTAATTTTGCATCCAACGTCAAACCAATATATTTCGTTGAGGTGGAGTACGGGATTACTTCATTTCCAATATGTAATGTGATATACATATGTACGTAGCGCTTTTGTTAGTGAAGTTTATATGTATAGACTTCAACTCTTTTAGAGTAATGACACAAAGTATTTTCTACAATTTGGTTCATCGAAGACTGCATTTTGTTCGACGACTCGGATTGATTTTTACCGGTAGTAATTATGCAGGTATCATCTGCAAATGTGGCGATTGTGCAGTTTGGCGGCGTATGCATATAGCTAGTAAATAAAATGTATAGAAGGGGTCCCAGGACACTTCCTTGGGGTACACCCGTTCTTATTGGCTGTAACGTAGTATATGATTGTCCCTGTTGGATTCGAAAGTAGCGGTTGCTCAGGTAGGAGGCAAGTAGCTCAGTTAGATGCTGGGGAAAGAGACGTCTTAATTTACAACGTAAGCCATGGTGCCATACTCTATCGAACGTCTGAGATACATCAAGAAAAACAGCTGCACAATTTTTTTTTTTTTTTTATCGCATTTTCTATTATACATATCTGTTATTTGACGAACTTGATCGATTGTGGAATATTGCGATTTAAATTCAAATTGATGAATTGGTATAAGGCCGTTCGCTTCAATTATGTTCTGAAGTCTTCTTACAATTACAGCTTTTGGGCAAAATAAGCAACAGTGAGATTGGACGATATGACGAGGCCTCCTGGACGCTTTTTCCGGGTTTTTGTACCTGATGATTTCAGATACCTTCCATGACAATGAGACGCATCTGAGATCTAAGCAAGCGTTTATTATCGATGTATAATAAGTTTTTCTAATGCTTTTCGCGTTCGATTTTTTATTACATCAGTAGTCAACAAGTCGAAGGCGGGAGCTTTTTTGGCTTAAATCTAGTTTTAATGATATTTCCTACTTCTTTAATTGATGCTCGTTGAATTTCTCCTACGTATTGCGATCCCTCCAGCTGCGGTAAAGTTCCATGGATCACAAAGGAACTAAACGTTTTAGTTAATTTCTCTGAAAAAACATCCGCTTTTTCTTCGTCGCTTTTGGCCCAGGATCCGTTTGGCTTTCTGAGGGGTGTATTAGACAATATTGGTTTTCTTGCATTTTTTACTGATTTCCAAAGGGAATAATCGGAATTTTTGTTTGGCGTTAATTTTTCAATATAATTAAAAATATTTTGATTTGTGAATAACTTTATTTTGGTACTGAGAACGTTGGTTAAATTGTTTAATTCTGTTTTGTATTGAGGAAAACGCATTATTTGCCATTTTTTACGTAATTTTCTCTTTTTCTTTAGGATATTTAGTATAAAAGTTTTTTTGTTTAGGAACAGGAGTACTTTTCCAAACCGATTCTTGAATAGTTTTCGTAAATATATGAACTTCATCTTCTAAAATATCTTGAGTTGTTATATTTACTTTAACATCAATATTTTTGTCGAGCATAACTTTGAAATACTCCCAATCCGTATGACTATTAGAAAGATAAGGCGGTATGTCGATTTCTTTTAGATGGCCAATGGCATTAAAATTTGTTTGGTTTGCAGACATATGTTGTTGTACATGATTACTACCTTTAGTAATGCTGGCAAATGAGAGCTTTCCAGATTGCAACTTACATTAGTAACTTCCTTCTGAGGAGTAGTAGAAGCTGTTGTACTTAGGCGTTTTGGTTGTTGGTTATGCTCTTTATTTTTTTCGGTCGCGTTTCTAATTTTTTGAAGTTGTTTTGTCACTTCACATCCCCTATAGTTCGCAGGGTGACTTTGGTTGCAGTTACAGGATTTTGGCGGTAGCTCAGCAGGTTTTGTGCAATTTAGAGTAGAATGATTTCCGGCGCACTTCACACACCTTGTTGGTTTACAGCAATAATTTCTGGAGTGACCGAACGCCTGGCAGGACTTACATTGCGGCACAAGATTCGATGGCTTGATGGGCCCTAGTTTGACGACAGAATTTAAAATATGCATAATTTCGTAAATTTTCTTGATGTTCTCTGTTGACTCGAAGCATACAACATTAAAACCCTACTTCAGAAGATCTGTGACAATGCTTTCCGGCTAACATGAGTGATACGGGTAATTTATCATTAAGCGTATATCACGCGATTGCTTGTCCTCGCACGTTTTAGTTGTTCGAGCGGAGGAATAAAAATGTCGACGATGTTACTTCTGTGACATTATACTTTATTCTCATCTTTTTTCAAATTATGTTCTGCTTATATAACTACTAAAGTGATTACAATTTTCTTAATCTATTTCTTTGTTTTTTTTATTTTCTTATGAAATACAATATTTGTTAAATGTAATCTTATTTTCTATTGAATGCAAATAAACATGATTGTGTGGCTTACCCGATAACGTCTGGGTTATCATTACAGTCAAACATAAGGACCAAAACATGTTTGTATGCATTTGCATTATGTTCTTTATCTCTACTTGTTATCTTATTTTTGTTATGTTTACTTGTTTTTCTTTAATCTTTTATTTTGTCCAATTTACAATATTTTGTTGTGTGGTGTCTGGTTGGGATGATAGCGTACACATAACTCCTCCCTCCCTTAATGGAAAACTTTCCTGAGTTTTAATAGTATTGTTTTTCTTTTTTTTATTTTACAAGATATTAAAATTATGTATTATAATCACAATAGAACTTAAAATTGTTATTCCAATATGAGAGATATTTTGTGATATTTTAATTCATTCATGTCTTTTAAATTTTCTTCGGTTTTAAATACAAGGTCGTTAATTGTAATTTTGTTAATGAAATTATGAGTATCATAGTTTGGATAATAAAATCTTTGATTGTATGATATTTTAGTATTTGAGAATGTATAGGATCTTAACTGTGCAGTTATTATAATGAATCAATGTAGTGTTTTTCAACTTAATTTTTCTGTTGTCGCAGTTCTGGTTTAGTTCTATGCCATTTGCATTTTTTATTAAAATATTTTCTTCATCAATTTGAAAAATTTTTGTAATGCTATTTTTGATAAGTTCACAATTTAATAAGTACATAGATGCGATGTTTAGAAATTTGTAGTTTAATGAGGGGTTTAGTTTCTTCGCTCTTAGCTCTTATAAATTATAAGTGACATTTTTGTATTCAAAAACATTTTCAATTTCTGCTGTTATTTCTTTGCCTGCTATATTTGGTATAGGAATAACAGTTTTTAATTGTACCGATTGAAATTCTTTTGGAATTTTGACTACGAAGATTAACAAATTTTCTTTATATTCCAAGGCGCATAATTTTATATATTGAAGTTTGTTGAGGTCTATGTTGTAATTATAAATCTCTTCATTTGTTAAAATGCTTGGGTGAAAAATACCACTTTTTGCTGAAATAATGTTTTCCTGAATCTGGTTTACTTCGTCTTTGAGAATGTTTATCTTTATTGTTTGTTCATGAAGAATCAATATTTTGTCTGTTCTCTCTTAATACATTAAAGAATTCTTTCTTTCGTCTTCAATAATTTGTTTTAATTTTGTGAACGTGTTCGAAAAAAAATTATTAATTTTTATTTGGTGGTTGAGAGCTGTAATTGAATTATGTAAATTTTCATCTACTTTCTTAAGGTGATTTTCAATATCTATTCTATCTCCATCATCCATCGTTCCAAATAGAAATTTGTCTATAAAAGTAAGGAAGTAACATTTTTTATTTATGTATATATGTATCTGCGTGAACTATTTCATTTATATCTGATGGTGTTTTCGTTAATTGAAATTTTGGTTTTAAAGGTTTTCTATCATATTTTGCTCTATTACAATTTAATTGTTTATATATTTTTGAATCAAAACTTTCAAATTTTTCCAGCATATTAGTTGTGTCAATTTTTCATAATTTTCATTAATACCTCCATGGCCTGTTTAATTTTTATGATATTGAACAATTTGTTTATAAACTTGTTCTTCATTTTTCATATCTTTAGCATGGAATTCACATCTAAAAAACTTTACCAGTCTATTAAATATTTGAATAAGCTTTTGCTGAACTATATTGTACTGATTATCGGTTAACTAAGAAAAAATACCTACTTTTCCACTATTTATGTGACTACGACAAAGATCTATGAAATTATTATTTTTTATATCTTCTGCGCTAATAAAAATTTTCTTCGTGTTGCCTAGTTCTTCAGATTCCATAATTTTCATTTTTGTTAAAATGATTTGTGTATTGAAGCGATTTACAATAGTATGTAAAATGATCATTTATTTCCTCCTCTTGAGAGTGGATTGTAGCATTTGTGCTTATGTTGTCTTCTTCGAATGAATGAATCTCGCCTGTGTTACTATCTATTCTACTTAGAAAATCGGCTACGTTATTTTCCTTTCCTTTCACGTAAATTATATTAATATTGTACTCACCTAGTTTAATTAACCATCTTTGCAATCTTGGGTTAATGTCTTTTCCATTGTTTTTTATTTGGAGCCACTTAAGTGGTTGGTGATCGGTTAAGAGATCAAATGCTCTGCCGTAAATGTCTGGTCTATAATATGTCACTACCCAGACAACAGCTAGTAGTTCTTTTTCTGTAGTGGAATAACTTCTTTTGTGTTTGTTAAGTGTTCGACTAGCATATCTTATAGGACTGTCCTGGGTTAATACTGCGCCAATTGCAAAGTCACTTGCATCAGTTGAAATGCCAAATTTTTTGTTAAAGTCTGGATATTTCAAAATTGGTGGGCTTACAAATAGATTTTTAAGTTTTTCAAAGGATGATATGTACTGAGGATCGCGAGTGTTTTTTTTAATATCCTTTTTTAAATATTTTGTTAAACCATGTGCTACTTTAGCGTAATCTCTTACAAATTTTCTATAATAACCTGTTATACCTAGGAATGATTTAATTTGCTTTGATGTAGTAGGCAACTTTAGTTTTTGTATGTTTTCGATTTTGCTTAAATTTGGTTGTATCCCTACTGTTGTTAAAGTGTGACCAGAAATTCAGTTGTTTTCGCGAAAAATTTGCATTTATCTACCTGAATCTTTAAATTATGTTTTCTTAATGCTGAAAATATTTTGTTGATGCCAGTGTTTTGGATATGTTCTTCAATACCTGAACTAAAAAAGATGTCGTCTAAATAAACTACACATATCTTGTTGATATATTCCCTAAGAACTGAATTCATTAAACGTTGGAAAGTTGCTGGTGCATTCTTTAGTCCGAAAGGCATTCTTATAAATTCAAAGTGTCCTTGGGGTGTTTTTGGTCTATCTTCTTTTATTAATACTTGATGAAAGCCTTTTGCAAGATCTAATGTTGTAAAATACTGAGCTCTTCCAAGTTTGCTGAGTATTGTTTCTATATGGGGTATTGGAAATTTGTGATCTATAGTGACTTCGTTTAGCTTCCTGTAGTCAATAACTATTCTCCATTTTTTCTTCAATGAATTGTCTTGTTTTTTCGGTACAATCCAAAGAGGCGAGTTGTACGGGGAAATACTTTCTTTAATTATACCTTGGCGCAACATCTCGTTCATCTGTCTACTAATTTCTTCTTCATGAATTTGGGGATATCTCGTTCATCTGTCTATTAATTTCTTCTTCATGAATTTGGGGATATCTATAAATTTTATTATAAGTTGGTCTACTTGTGTTTGTAACGATTTCATGCTGAATTTCATGAGTATGAGAAAGGTTTTTACCTTCTTGGAAAAATAAATCGCTATTTGCTTTTAGAATCTATTCTAATGTTTGCTTTTCTTCTTCATTCATGTCACTATTTGATAAAATATCTAGCAAATTCTCTTTACATTCTGTAAGTATATTAAAATCTTCGTAATTGTAAGGGCATGAGTTTATAACTTTAATTTTCGTTTGGGATTGGGGTGACTAACTCTTTATTTAGGGAAAAATTTTCCTTAATGGTGCTAAAGTGTATTGGTTTATCAAACTCAATGCATTCATAATCTTTTAGCACATTATATTTCAATAATGATGTTGTAGACCCTGTGTCAATAAGACATTAATTTTTGAATTTTTTATGGTCACTTCTATTATCGGTAACCATTGATTTGGGCTGGCAACCGAAAATTTGCTTGTTCTTGAACGTGATCTATTTCCATCGGCTCGGGGGGGTTTTGTCTCCTTTGGACTGAATTATATCTTCTAGATTGTTGAGAATTATTTTGTCTATTTTGTCCAAAGCTAAATTGTTTAGAATTATTTTGTCTACTTTGTCCAAAGTTAAATTGTTGATAATTGTCTTTTGGATAGAATTGTTACAAAATTCTCTCTGCTGATTTTGTCCAAATTGAAAATTATTGGAATTTTGCATATACTGTTTATTATTGAAATTGCCAAGATTGTGAGCGAAAGAATTTCTATTTGAAAAATTTCTATAATTATTTCTTTGATAATTGTTTTGTCTTTTATCAAATTGTATTAGCAAACCTGTCTCTTGTAGAACGCTAAAAGCCTCTCTAATGGTGCTTATATTTCTACTAATCACTACACTGCTTAAGTTGGGGTGTATCCCATTTCAAAATGTTTTTAGAATTAACCTTTCGTTGTTAATTGGATAAAATTCTATAGGCTTTATCCTACCGACTGCGCTAGTTTTAGTTGTTCGAGCGGAGGAATAAAAATGCCGACGATGTTACTTCTGTGACATTGTACTTTATTCTCATCTTTTTTCGAATTATGTTCTGCTTATATAACTACTAAAGTGATTACAATTCTCTTAATCTATTTTTTTGTTTTTTTTTTTTTATAAAATACAATATTCGTTAAATGTAATCTTATTTTCTATTGAATGCAAACAAACATGATTGTGTGGTTTACCCGATACCCCGTCTGGGTTATCATTACAGTCAAACATAAGGACCAAAACAATTTGAAAGGATCGAGAAATTGAATAAAAATAGAAATAATGAGTCGAAAAAATTGCTAGACAATATTGTGCTTAATAGGCGAATTCCTAAAAATAAACCTATGTACATAAGTACAAACTTGTTAATTATTATAGAAATGGAAACTATGTTAGTGACAATTCCAATAATAGTAAAATAAAATATTATAAAACTCAACTAACGGTACACATTTGAAGAATAAGCAATTATTTAAAAAAATAAAAAACCTTTGTACTCATTAGTTTTAAGCTCATACATATATGTAAGTATGTTAATATCTTAGCTATAAGGATTTGAATTAGTATTAATTAATAAAATTATATTCGAAAAACATGAATGATCTTTTGGGGAAAACTTTATTATACCATCTATAATTTGGGGAATTAAATGGGTATCGAGTCCATCGAGTCCTCCAGATCGAGATTATTATAATCGCGGGAAACTTATAGTTTCAAGACATTTGCGTTTAAAATTAAAAAGTACGTATTTTTTCGTTTTAATAACAATTCTACACTTTTATATCCACTAACACTTCACTAATTCGTTGTACACATTCACTTTAGTTTTAAATTACATATTCATTCATATAATACATAGTAAAACGTAATGTGACTACCGCACAAAAAATGATGTACATGACACTGTAACGGTTGGCAGTTAGCAACCTGATAAGGAAGATAAAGAAAGTCCAACCCCATTCCTCGAAAGAACACGATTTATATATAAGTACATATAAATACATGCAAATTAATAAATTGTTTTATACATATGCCTTTTGCATATACGCATATACAAATGTATGTATAAATGAAAGTAAAACCATAATACAATATAATAGAAATGTTTCAGAAAATGATGAACAAAGTTAACGCTGCATTTCGACAGGCAAAAGTTTACATATGGCATACTAAGTGTTAAATCTATTACCATTGCCGTTGCCAAATCTTTATGTGGGCATTTGTTATAACATAAATATTTGCGAAAAATGTCGTCGGGTAGGTAGGTTCGAGGTGATATACATATGTAGCGCATGAGCTCTTGAACCGTTTAAATTTTTATGACAACGAAGAAATTTATGTGAAAAATATAAATATACTTTTTTCTACAAATATATTTCTTAAAAAAAAGATATATAGTATTTTAAGGCTTTAATAATTGTAGCATAATTTTATATATCGATTAAATGAATAAATTTAATAAGAGTAATGATATTTTGATTTATGTTTGTATAAGAGTATTAAATTTAAGACTTCGCTCATTCTCCAATCCATTTGATATATTTTTTCTACAAATTAACATTATTAAACTAAATATAATTTTTTTGGAAAATTAAATTATTTTGAAAATGTACTTACTTATTATTTCGTACTTTAATTTTATAATTTAACACAACCGTCTAACCGTATGTAGTCTGAAAATATGAATTTTTTTTCTAAAAATATATTTGTGGAAAAAAGTATATTTATCCTTTTTTAATTTTCCACACACATTTTTTTTATCCAAAAAGAGGTCGCAAATGAAGGCCGTGCTGGAAAAGCTGCGACATCGACGAAGACCGATCCAGCGACTCGTGTGCTCAAAGTTTTGAACTCAGACCGTCGACTAAGTATTCGTTTAATTACCTAAATGTTTAATTTATCAAAATCTGTGGATCTTGACATTGTGATGGAGCACTTGAACATGTGCAAGGAGTGCGCAAGGATGGTCTCAAAAGTGCTCACTGAGGACCAGAAATTGCGGTGGAAGTGTGCCAAGAAACTTTTTAATAACGTAAGCACAGGTGATGAGTCATGGGTTCGATGAAAGGCAAGCATTTTGAGACGACAGAGGGAATCCAAGCAGCATGCACCTCGACTCTCAAGGCTATTCCGGAGAGTGCCTTCCGTGACGCCTCCAATGCTAGGAAATTGAGCTGGCAGAGCTGCATTGACGGAGAAGGAGCCTATTTTGAAAGTTTTTAAATCGACTCAGTCCTATTACTTTCCGGACAAACCTTGTAAACCAACGCACCAATTCGGGTTTCGTGCAAAACATAGCACGATAGAGCAAGTAAATGGAATTACTAACGGAGTAAGAAAAGCATTTGAGCACAGTGAGTACTGTTCAGCTATATTTTTAGACGTGGTTCAGGCGTTTGATAAGGTGTGGCATGAAGGCCTTTTATATAATATTAAAAACATTCTACCTTTAGACGTACATATATAAAATATTGAAGTCTTATTTCAAAAATAGACCTTTTATGATTAAAGTAGGAGAACGATAGATAAGGGCTGCTGTACCACAGGACAGCTTATAACGTATTGACATCAACTTTTGCAGATGACACAGCGTTAGTGAGCTTGAACACTGTTTAACACTCATTGCCACATAATAATAGCATCAAGAATATTAGCGAAGCACTTAAGACTTAAGTTCTCTCGAAGAATGGCTAGTCAACTGGCGTATAAATGTGAATGAACAAAAGTGTAAGCAAAACCAAAAATGTAACCGGCAGTAACAATATTTTAGTACCCCAAGCCAATTAAGTAACTTATCTTGGTATTCACCTTTTTAGAAGACTTACGTAGAGAAAACATAAATCTGGTAAAATAACTTACATGAAGATAAGAGCTGAAAATTTAAATTGGCTTTTAAATAAAAACTTTAAACTTAGCCTATACAACAAAGTGCTTTTATGAAATGCATGTCTTATACGTAAAACCGATTTGGATGGAAGACATTCAACTCTGGGGTACGACCTGTCCAACTATTATTGATATAATACAAAGGTTCCAATCGAAAATGCCTAGAACAATTACTTCCATAAATATCTTGGTATTCCTCTGGTAAAGAAAGACGTAGAGGACAGCAGAATGAAATATGTATAGTATGTACATACACATCTAAACTCCGAGATCACCCAAACCGATTCGCTAATACTTAGTACATTCCTGCAATCAAACACACCTAAAAAGAAGAGATATGCCTGCGTACAAAGAGCAACATATTACCGAAACAGTTCAATAACTTGCTTGAGCTTGTCTAGTTTTAAATAGATTTAAGATTTTTTAACTTATTGTTAGGCTTTTAAAACAAAAAACAGATCCAATAAATAAAGGAATACTGAAAAAAATATACTTCTTTGTCTTAACTCTGATTATGCCTGTCTATGCCTAAGCCGTACTTACCTTTTTTTACTAAAGAATACGTATACGAAGTTTTCTCGCGATATCTCAATTTTTACTCAAGTTATTGCTTGCAGGGACAGAAGGACAGACAGTCATCCAGATTTCAATTTTCTTGATCTACTTGATTATTTTTAGATTATACAAACAACCGTTAGGGGTTCAAAACTATTACACTCTACAGTTACATGGTGCAAGAGTTGTTTCAAAAAAGGCAATAAATAATGATGGTTGTCCGAAATTAAGATTAGTAATAGATTTAAAAAAATAAACGAAAAAACCATGTCGGATTACCCGGAGGTAATACTTAAAATGTAGAAATATCAAAACTTATTTCCACAAATCAACATAGAAAAAACATACATATGTACATAGGTTGTACCAAATATTAATGAAAGAAAGCGATATAGAGAAAACAATATTCTCGGTATATAATGGAAAATATAAATATTTACGAATGCCATTTGGATTGAAAAATGTCTGGTAGTGGCTGACTTCGAAAACGTCAATTACAATGCATACGAACAAATTATAATGTTATGTTATGCATTCGTTATATTTGTTATGTTATGAATGCGTCCTTGTTTGAGTTCCACGATAAGCTCGTATTGTTATAGCAGGTCTGCTCTAATCATTGGATAGTGCACTTTGGCAATGCAAAATATTCAATGTATTGGTTGACTGATTCCGAAGTTGAGTTTTTTTGTAACTGGAAAGAAATATGATGTTGTTATTAATTTTCACAGGAAATCATCTCGTCATGGAATTGCTCTGAATATACATAATCCCTTAACTCTATTCAAAGGAGATTTTAATCCACATCGGGAAACAGCATTTATTGTACACGGTTTCAATGGTACCGCAGTTGATGTGCATTTGCAGTTTCTAAAAGATGGTGAGTTCATATATTGTTATTAAATATACAAATTCAAATAAATTATTATTCTTAACACAATTTTTTTGCCTGTAATTTCCAGCATATTTATCTCGTGACTTTAATGTTATCACTGTAGATTGGCGGCCATTGACACGCTATCCATGCTACTTACATGCTTTGATTAACACCCGCTTGACCGCCCAATGTACTGCGCAGGTCAGTATTGAAATATTAGTCAGCAGTTTGAAGTCCTCATATGCAACTTCCATTAAAAGCAGCTGGGGCAAATAACGATATCTCACATTTGGTAAATGTTTTTCTTGAAATACGGCAAGTGATAGTAAATTTATGAAAAAGAGTTCCAAAGACGCCTAACATTATGTCCTTCTATGTCTGAAAGAAAAAATGGTACAACTACTTTATTACTTAGAAGTTAATTAATTAGAAGTTGCCATCATCTAGAAAGAAATAAAAGTGAAGTAAAAGCAAGATCCTTAAATATAATTTAATAATTCAGCACTTTTTTCAAATAAGATCACAAAGTATGGTATGTACGTTCTATTTTTTGCTGATATTAAAGACTTTCCGGACGCCGACAGAACCCGACCTCAACTTCTCTTCTAATTGTTCGTGATTTAAATGGTAATCAAAAGTGTTTCTTTGTTTGATTGGAACATACTGTGCGATCAATTTGGATAATATTTTTGGTCAATAAATCGTCTCTTCATATAGTTTTTCGCTGACTTCTTCAGCTGTGCCGAGTATGTACACTGCCAGTTTGCTTAAATTTATTTATTAATCGCAACACCATTGAGATAAGTCGGTTTAAAAACACTTATTATTTTATTTTTAAAATTGGATAAATAAGTATTTCTCGCCTGATTTTCTGATGATGTTTGTAACACTATTGTGAGATCTCCCCTATGCTGAGGTGATTTGAAAAGCTCAAATGCTATCTATTATAAAAATAAGTAATTATCCTATGCAATAAGTATGTAACTTACGGTCTTTGTACATTTTTTTGCTTCTAAGTATGAATAAAAAGACAGGAAAGTCGTTACAATCGTTACAATTCTTTAAAAAAATTGAAGGCGTCACGGAAGGCATTCTACGGAACAGCTTTGAGAGCCGAGGTACTTTTCAGGCAAGGACCAAAAAACAAGTCCGGGGGCACACCTGGGCTGTAGGGCGGCTTCGGAAGCATTGGATGTCGGCCTTGATTAGGTAGGTGTTCACAAGAAAGGCGGTATGAACCGAGGCGTTGTCGTGTTGCAACTTCCAATCGGCTGCGATGTCTTGTCGGACCCGATTGATCCTTCGTTTGAGTCTCTTAAGGTCTTCCACTTAAAACTTGGCCTTGACGGTTTGCCCAGGAGGAACAAATTCGTGGGTGACGATGTCTTTGTCGTCACAAAAGACAATGAGCATCGTTTTCATTTTGGAGTTGCTCATTCTTTCCTCTTTTGGGCCGGCGTGTGCCACTGCTGCCAATGATAAAAACATTTCTTGCTAAGCCTTCTTCCTAATTCAACATTGATTTGTTAATTGATCTGTTATATAAGTACAGGGTTTTCTAATATGAGTAATATGATTTCTTAAAATAAAACACACACTAACTGTTAAGAAAATTCAAATGTTTTTATTTAATGGGAAGTAAAATCAATAAATTAATTTTCGAATATAGCATCATTCAAATGGCCACCACGACTTCTTTTGCAGAAACGAGTCCTATGAACCAAATTATCAAGTACTTGTTTCAATAAATGAAGTCATGTATCACAAATATGCTAAAGAACAATGACTTCAATTAATCGCACAAGAAATAGTCTGATAGTGTTAAATCACAACTTTTTGGAAGCCATTCAATGTCACAATTTCTTGAAATAATCGAAGGTTTTAAAGGCAAAGATAAAAGGATATATTGGTATTTTTTTTGCGGCGACGTTAGTGATATAATTTTATTAAATTTAATGGCATATTATCGTACAACTACTATATATTAGAAAAAAATTTCAATGAAAAATATTAATAAATAAGCCCGTGACGGTGAATCTCCAGAAGCGCCTTGAAAAAAAGTAGAACATTATAACTCGTTATCTGAAACAAAAAAATTGATAAGCGTTTCAAAAGTGAAGTTTTTCTCGACGTAATCAGAATGAGTTTTGTTTTCTATTTTTACAGCATTTGGAAGTAAAAAGCGCGATTTTATCTCACAAAATCGCGGTTAACTTGTTAATAAAAAATAGAAAAAATTAAAAAAAAAAATTCATCTGATTACCTGTTAATTTATGTGAAGAAGTAATTTTCAAATTTTCAGTAGATTTTGAGTTCTTATGTTCACGAACTTCAAAAATAACGTTTTCGGGAAAATTGATTTGAAGTTTTATATGTTATGAAAGTCAGGAATCACGGCCGGTCGTTTAAAACGCTGTAACTTCGTTAGTTTGACTATAATTGGCTCAAAATTTGTACACAATACTCTTGAAATATTGGTCGTTTAGAAAAAAAATACAAACAAATACAAAAAAAAAAGTTTAAAACCTTACCCCCCCACCCCCTTATTGGCACTAGAACATTATGTAAAAAAAATATGCGCACGAAATTTTCAACATTCCGACGAATAGCGAGCGCAGGTGGACAATTATTACGACCATAAAATGGCAAAAGCGCACGAAAAGTTTGAAATGGAAAACGATTATTTTGATAATAAAGTCTAATAATTTGTAAACGTTGTTCTTGCGTATATTTTTCCATGATAAACAATACTAAATACAATGAAAATTTACAGCTCATTGTAAAAAATGGCCGAAACGACACGAAATGATATCATCCCTATTAGAAAACCCAGGATATAGATACACATATGTATTTTTTTATTCATATTAAAATTAAAAACATGTTAATTTAGGCAGTAAGCAGTAATTGCGTTTTTTATCATTACCATACTTTGTTTTCAGGTTTATTCGTTCCTCACGCATCATGGGGCAGCTCGTGAAAAAATCACGTGCATTGGTCATTCCCTTGGTGCCCATATTTGTGGTATGATTTCCAACCATTTATCGATAAAACAGCATCGTATTATCGGTAAGTTAATTTTTAATTTTGCACATTGATGTCATAAAGATATTTTGCAGGTCTTGATCCCGCACGACCACTCATCGAACGTAAAAAAAATCACATCTTCAGATTATCCATAGATGATGCAAGTGTTATACAGGTGATTCACACCAATGCAGGTTTCTTGGGGCAGGAAGAAAATATAGGTCATCTGAATTATTGCATTAATGGTGGCAGATTTCAACCATTTTGCAAGGGAAATCCTATAAGTGAGTTAGAAAAAGCATATTTACGACAAATCATACTCAATTAGCACATATGTATATAGTTTCAAATATCTGTAAATTAAGTATAGAAAATTTGAAGTAAAATCATATTTTAGTCGTAAAGATTGTCGCTTGATTCGTTCATACCTGTATATAAACTATTGTAAAACTCATAGTCTTATAGGAAACTTTCTGCTTACAAAAAGTATTTGTGTAATTTTTCGATTAATTTGTCTATCAATCATTTTTCAGAGTATTAAGCGATTCGCTTTATTATTTACCCTAACAGGCATATATGAATTAGAACAAGAAAAAATGTGCAAAGAATCTGCAATACCCTTTAAATATGCAAAAGAACTTAATTCCGATCGTTCATTTTGTATGGCAGCTACATATTGTATATAACAAAACGATGCGCTCTAAACAATGTCTTTGGAGATTGCATTATTGCCTTAGCTAATAATCCATGCCAAATTTTTTGATATTCAGTCGAATGAATAAGTTTTCGAACATTTGATTCCGATCGTTCAGTTTGTATGGCAGCTAGTATATGCTATAATGATTCGATATCGGCGATTCGAACAAAATACTGAATAATCGGTATTGCGGAGAAAATACCGTGTACAAAATTGCACACCCATATGCAACTATCCTGGTTAACTTAAAGAACAGGGTTCTGGTTTGGTAATACACATTTTTTACATTCATACCATGTCCTAGTTAGTCGCGTTTCCTTAATATTAATAATAATATTTTATGTAAAGTACGCCTGATAGCCAGAAGCTTAAACAAATTAGAACGGATAGTGGCGTTTGAAGCGTCCACTCTCATTATTATACTTCAAAATAATATTTATACTTATGTACATAGGTTGCCTTTATATTTCGGGTTTAGAGAACAAAAACAAATTTTAAAAATCGCTTAATTGTTTTTAAAATATTCTCAATTAAGATATATGTATACACTTTCGCAGCTTTTTTGGCACTCGGCCCAGTTTGAAACACCAATACACTCGACTTCTGTTTACTTTGGGGCTCACACGGTTAAATTCCCGATTCATCAGCAACAAGAGAGATTTTTTATGCCATGCAATGCTGAATGAATGCTAGTCCCACAAATGTTTATAGTTATCTAATAGCGGGATTCTGTAACCAGTCTCTAGTCTCTATTTGAGTCATTTCGAGACAAAATCTCAATTTGTGACTACTTACCATTCACTAAACAGTCTCTAGCGTTAGTCTCAAAATATTAAGACCTGGTAGTTAGCATGTCACAAAACTAAAAAGAGCTCTTGTCTGCCATTTTGAATATACTGAATAGAGATCATTATAGATATTAATCGATTGTCGTTTCTTTATACATATTTTGTAAGCAACTCAAACACGAAAAGATGAAAAATAAACCAATTTTACATAAATTTCGTAAATATTATGAAACAAAGTCAACATATATGTTTATTTTTATTGATAATTATATTTTTTGACTATGTTATAGAAAATTTAATATTTGTTATCGACATATTTATTTTCATTCAAGTGTAAAAACATCTCTGAATAATGAAATGTAATAGGTTTTGTGACTGTCACTTACAGAATAGCAATATCGTCTCAAGTCTCAAAAATTGTCTCTAACTTAAAATCTCAAATTTAGAGACTTGAGACTGTCTCACGTTACAGAATCACACGCTAAATCTTATAATAGATCGCCCAAAATTAAAATTATGTGTTAATTTAAATAAAAATAGTAGCACTCAGCACTGTTGATGAGATGATCCAAGACGAAAGTTGAAAAAAATAATCGCGCGAATATGTTCTGGATGTAATTCCTTTTTTTTGCCGAGTTCAATATTTTAAGTTACTATAAACATCATATTGTAAATAGTGTTCGTATGTTAAAACATTCTAAGAATGTATAATATCAAAAATGACGAACTATACGATACGAGTACAGTTAGGAATTGTTAGACCGTAATACTAGAGTCGCCAAATCCCGAAATATAAAATACAGCTTACGTACAATAAGCATACATATTTGTACGTATCGTATGTATTTGAAATCTCCCTCAATGTCCGTTATTAAAAGAGATGGAATCAATTATAATGGACAGACATATACATACATAGGAATGGATAGGATTTTAGGTCGATTTTCATATTGTAATATGATTGATTTATTTATCCTAAAATGAACGAATCAGATGGAATTTAAAATTGTGTTATATGGGTTTACAGATTTGATCTAAAGTTTAAGCCAATTCCAGCATTTAATTATGATTTGATATGTCACATATTGACCGATATACTTACCTACATCTCCCTTCCGAATTTTTGTCTTTTGAATTTCGCGGCTATGTATAAAGCGCTACAGAGCTCGTATCTGGCAATGCTATACATCTTTGAAAGGTCTTGATATACAGTTTACAGTTTTCCTTCCTTAAAGACAAATCCGCTAGAGAAACGTTATGTGAGATTAATGGTGTTTTGGGGAATAGTATTCCATCATTTCTAACTGCGGAGGAATGGTTTCGACGATTCTGAGCGGGTGAAAACGACTCCATGGATAAGCCAGCCGGTGGAAGACCTGTGACGACGAATACCGATCAAATCATGGAAAACATCGTGTTATACCGTCATATGGCATCTTTCAAAAAAACTTTTGGACCGAATCAACGCCTGCGATAAGCTGCTGAAATGGAACGAACTCGACCCATTTTTGAAGCGGATGGTGATTGGCGACGAAAAATGGATCACATAAGACAATACTAAGCGAAAACGGTCGTGGTCGAATTCCGGTGAATCGTCCCAAACAGTGGCCAAGCCAGGAAGGTTTTCCTATGTGTTTATTGGGATTGGAAGGAAATCTTCTATTATGAACTGCTTCCTTATGGCCAGATGCTTAATTCTACCATCTACCGTGAATAACTGGACCGCTTAAAGCAGGCGATCGACCAGGACAACGCCAGACCACACACTTCGTTGATGACTCGTCAAAAGCTACGGGAGCTCGGATGGGTGGTTTTATCGCATCCACCATATAGTCCGGAGATAGCGCCAAGTGATTACCACGAGTTCTGTCCGAGTTCTTCGCAAATAAGGATAGGGACTTCTACTAGAGGGGGATTATGAAGTTGCCGCCTAGATGGAAACAGATTATCAAACGAAACGGCGCATATTTGAACTAAATCCGATCACTGCAACACTTTTTATAAAGCATTGAATAAAGACCAAAAAGTGGAAGTGAGATATTTGACAACCTAATATGTATATACATAATATAAATAATCGGTTAAATGGGGGATACATATGTGATACTATACATTTGTCCGATCTGATCGATTCCGAGAAGAGTATCAAAATGCACCTACGTATTAAATTTCATTCGAATATTTCAAAAACTGACAAGCAAATTTTTATAATCCGTAAAAACTTCACTATAAAAATCACTATCAGTTTTGTTCAGAATGATCCGTAGAACATTTCTCTAATGTATGTATGTATATAACACAAAGTGTAACGAAAAACAACAAAAGTTGTAATATGTCGTATAAACAGTATACTTAGGTTGCCTTTGATATTTCGGGATTTGGCAAAGCTAGTGTTGCAATGTGAGAACTTACAACTTAATCGTAAACCTACGAAGGCTATTTGTTTTTTTGATATTGCAAGATCGTCTTGTGGTCCATCGTGAGATTCAGGCAACTATATGAATTAGTAGGAGCAGCATACATTCAATATTGCATAAACATTTGAGCCATTTACTCTTGATTTTTGCACCACGATAATGCCTCGTCGCATACAGCATTGATTCTTAGTGAGTTTTCGCCAACTGTTTCCACCATATTAGCCTGATTTAGCTCCGTATGACTTCTAGCTATTCAGCAAAGTCAAGTCAAGGATTGGAAAAAACGTTGGCACAATTGTATTGCGTCCAATGGAAAATTAATAATTTTAAAATTAATAACAAAGTCTTACTATTTTTTGCTCATAGTAGTAGTCCTAACTTGTCTCCGAATGACTTTTTTACTGCCGTAAATAAAAGGTCAACGTTTTTCGACACCAGAAAACGCGGTTAATGCGTCCAGAACGTTTTATAGATACCTCAATTGGGGTGAAAAAGTTTTCAAAGCGTACAAATATCGTTGAAAATGTGCAGAAACTTTTGTTCAATTGGAATATTTCTAAAACTGTAAAAAAATTTAATACAATAATCGCATTTTATTTAAACTTAGTCATCATATACTTTAGTGAAAATATGCAACTGTTTGAATTTTAAAATCTATTTCCTAGGACGTTCCCGTTGTTCGCATTTCTTAAGTATTTGCTTCCTCGCCAGTGCTATGTTCAAACATAAAAAATTTGTTGGCGTTTCCTGCCCAAATGGCTGTAAAGAAGGATCTCAACATATTCCGGTTAGTGCGAAAAATCCTTTTGGAGTTGTTACAAAAACGGAAGAATATAATATTGGCAATGATGCCCCTGACGAGTATGCATTGAATGAATTTTTACTTTTAATACACATTTATACGTATATGCTAATTATCTTTCAAACACAGCGCGAGAGGTTGCTACTGCATCGACATGCCGTTTGTAAAACATTGCCCGTTCAATGACTAGAATTCGGTACAATCATCGATGTGTGCATGTACATATACATATAATATTATATTTAAGATAATTGTATGGAAGTAAGATTTTAATAACGTTTTTTATTTAATAATTTACATTAATTACTGTAAACTAAGGATAGTAATTTTGCAGGAATGCAGCTATAAGAAGTAAATATAAGCAATTCTAAGTACAGAAAAAATTTACAGATAACATTTAGATATAATTTCAAAACAAAAAAATCTTGAATACCTACATACATAATATAAAAAAATAATATAATAATTTATATACTACTACATATCGTCACCTGAAATGCAAAATAACTAAACATCACTTTTCGTAGGTTTACAGGAGAAGCAAAAAACCGTATAAAAAGAAAACCATTTGAGATATTGAAACAAAATTTTCAAATCTAAATTAACATGACACTATAGGTATATTTTAGAAAAAAAAATAAAGAAAAATTTAGGCAAATTTTATAATAGGTGTCTTACGTTATTTTGAATTTTCATTTCTGCATCAAAATGTTTCAAATTTTATGTTATTTTTATTATTAATATGTACATAAGTACTAAAAAAAAATTAAATATTTCAAGCTAAAAAGTGAGGACATGTTTAATAATTATTAATTAAACAGTTAATTATTCAAAAGGTAATGACCGTCTACTGGAATCAAAGCTTTTAGGTCCTGTAGATGTTGCCATTTCTTCTTGGTTATCGTTAACTTTTGCGGGTGCAAAAGATTAGGCTGCTGAATTTCAAAATTTCTGGCAGTCAGTCCTTTGTGGAAGAAGCTCATACTCGTCCTTAAAACAGGTTTTGTAATATGTGGATCCCGTTGTATCATATACCGAAGCACGAATCATATTTGCTGTGAGATCTCCAACTTTATTACTAGAGAGAAAAAATAAATAATAAAATAAAATAATTTACTTATTTTTATTTTAAATACCTATACATAAGTATGTATTTTAAATAAATAAATAAAAATAGAATAGAAACCGGGGCATAAACTTGTCAAAGTTTTGTGCTTGGGCGTATGTAAATAGATGTATAATTACATTGTTTACCTGGGCGAATGATGAATACCGCTTTGGAATATTTTCATAATCCAGGAAATAACTACGTTGTAGGTGATGAACAACTAGTGGATATGGATTTTTTAGTGCGTCTTTCATTAGTTCAACTAGTTGGGAGGGCATATTAATTTGTTTATTATTCATTTTGCGTTGTATTAATGAGTGAGTAGAGTAACATTCCATTTGTGTATTCCCTACGACTAAGTACTTATGCTCAATGGTAATGCGGTTTACTACACAAAACGATATTAAAGCATTGGATAATTCTACTTTCCAATTTTGATAAAAGCAACCATCAGAATACATATATAATAAAGTGATGGATGTTTGGCGTATTAAGTATTTCTTCCTTTATGTGCTTTATTATAATTGTTGTGAAAAAGAAAAGATGCTCAGTATGCTTTGACATTTCATCATGAATAGACTTACTAACGAGCAACGCTTGCAAATCATTGAATTTTATTACCAAAATCAGTGTTCGGTTCGAAATGTGTTTCGCGCGCGTGTTTTGTTCAGCGATGAGGCTCATTTCTGGTTGAATGGCTACGTAAATAAGCAAAATTGCCGCATTTGGGGTGAAGAGCAACCAGAAGCCGTTCAAGAACTGCCCATGCATCCCGAAAATGCACTGTTTGGTGTGGTTTGTACGCTGGTGGAATCATTGGACCGTATTTTTTCAAAGATGCTGTTGGACGCAACGTTACGGTGAATGGCGATCGCTATCGTTCGATGCTAACAAACTTTTTGTTGCCAAAAATGGAAGAACTGAACTTGGTTGACATGTGGTTTCAACAAGATGGCGCTACATGCCACACAGCTCGCGATTCTATGGCCATTTTGAGGGAAAACTTCGGACAACAATTCATCTCAAGAAATGGACCCGTAAGTTGGCCACCAAGATCATGCGATTTAACGCCTTTAGACTATTTTTTGTGGGGCTACGTCAAGTCTAAAGTCTACAGAAATAAGCCAGCAACTATTCCAGCTTTGGAAGACAACATTTCCGAAGAAATTCGGGCTATTCCGGCCGAAATGCTCGAAAAAGTTGCCCAAAATTGGACTTTCCGAATGGACCACCTAAGACGCAGCCGCGGTCAACATTTAAATGAAATTATCTTCAAAAAGTAAATGTCATGAACCAATCTAACGTTTCAAATAAAGAACCGATGAGATTTTGCAAATTTTATGCGTTTTTTTTTTTAAAAAAAGTTATCAAGCTCTTAAAAAATCACCCTTTATAATAAAGTGATGGATGTTTGGCGTATTAAGTATTTCTTCCTTTATGTGCTTTATTATAATTGTTGTGAAAATAGAAGCAACAAGACTGCCTTCAGTTTCATCCCAGACATATTTGTCAGATTTACGAGTAATAACGTCATACGAGGTTTGACAATTAAGTATTGAGACTGATTTTACTTCCGCGCTTGTGGTAAACCTGTGACCTTGAAATTCCCTTTCTCTTTTTCCGGCATCGCTCCCCTCTCCATTAATATATGTACCATCGCTCTAGCTTGTTTAGTTCGCCTGCTGCGTCAAGTTGAGTAGACGTGTGTTTGTAGTGCTCGTCACGAAAATGGAAAAACGAAATCAAAAGCAACGCATCGCCATAAAATTTTGCACCAGATTGGACGAAAAAGCTTCGGAAACGTACGCTAAAATTGTAAGAGTATATGGTGATAGTGCTCTTAGTCGTTCCCAGGCTCACAATGGTTGTCTCCGCGCACCCCCCGCCCGAGAAAAGCTGGCATGAGCAAGTCGAGGGAGAAGAAACGATGATTATTGCCTTTTTTGACAGCCGTGGAATCGTCCACAAAAAATTCGTTCCACCGGGGAAAACTGTGAATCAAGTCTAATATTGTCAAGTACTCGAAAGATTCCGAAAACGAGTCAACAGGGTGCGCCCAAACATCGCTCGTAACTGGATCCTTCATCACGACAACGTGCCGTGCCATATCGGCCTCAGCGTGTTCCAGTATTTGGCCTCTAAAGGGAATCAGTCTCATTACTTATTGTCATACCTCGTATATAGTAAAATTATAAACTTGTAATGTAACTAGTTTCATTTTCTTATAGGATGCATATGCCTTTGCCTGCGGAATAAGCTTTACCGCTTGCATGTCCACACATAAAAGAGCATAAGCACTTTCAATATCATTATTTTTTCTTCTCTCATTTCTCCTATATCTTTTCTATGGGCATCATATTGTTCCACTAAGATAGTTTTTGATTCGAACGATATGCAAGGGTCACACATATCATTTCTTGGTATAAAAATCGATAAATTATTTTTTTAGATATTTCACAAAGTAGAAAATAGGAAGGATATACATAGTAGCGATACTATTTGCATTATGTGAAGTCTTGAAAATAAACTTCATAGATATATGCATACGATTTAAATTCCGATTGAAAATACAATTTATTTTTATACTGACGTCGGTAATGGGATTCCAGCTTTGGAATGTCTTCCAACCATTTAATTAAATAATCCAATCTACCTTGATGGGTTTTTTCTCGTTTTGCATTTCTTCGATTTTCCACTTGCAAATTTTTTTCATTTTCCGGACTCAATTGAGTGCTATAAAGTTCACTGGAACTCAGCCAACTTCTTACCATAGTTTCCGAAATACCAAGTGTTGACAAAAACATTTTACTGGACACTTGATGACGTACTACATTGATGCAGAAAAGATTTTGAATATGAACGTCGGAAATTTTCCACATAAATCCGGTTTTTAGCATGAACTTCAATACTGCTAGTTACATAAACTTTCTTTTGGTCCCATGATATTTGCCAAAAATGTTTAAATATCTTCTTCCACACGTTTTCCGAATAAAGAGAACAATGCCGAGTTGAACTTTTTACATAATAATTAAATGTGCATCCTGCTTTTATTTCTCGTGGTTTCCTTTCGCAAATATTTCCTTTTGATAAGCTATCATATTTTTTACCATACATTCGATTTTTTATATTTTCTTCTATTTTGTTAATTTTTTTACAACCTTGCAAATTTTTCTTGTTGAAGATAGTCGTTTACTAACACTATGCATGTCATTGCATTATTTACGTCATTACATTCTTTACATACTGTCATTCTCACATTTACATGTATAAGTATTAGTTATTACTTTGTTCTTTAATTCTTCTTGTAATATAACATTCTTTCTTCTGGATTAAAACCTCGTGGAGTGAACATCAACTTTTAGTTTGTCTCTAAATATATACTTAATTATCTCTGCAATCCTATCAGGTTATGGGCCCAGGATCGCAAATTTGTTTAAATTTTGAGAGTTTATAAGACTAATGAGTGATATCGAGAATTCAGAAGCGTTTTTGCCAAAAATTGAAATCAGTAAAGCTAGCAGGTGCTTTGATACGGCTGAAGTAATGGCTACGATTACTTCGTCAACATCTTCTCGGATCGAGTTGCTTTCCAAGGACAATTTCGACACTTGGAGCATGCAAGTGGAAGCATTGCTGACTAAAAATGATTTGTGGGAGTATGTAAATGGTTCTAATTTGATACCGGCAGAGACTGACACTGCAGCAAGAAGCTTTTGGTTGAAAGCTGACAAGAAAGCTAAAGCAGATTTGGTTTTGTCAATTCAGCCATCCGAACTAAAGCAAGTCAGGGGTTGTGAGACTTCGCGGGAAGTGTGGCTGAAACTAGAATCGATTTATGCGTCAAAAGGACCGGCACGTAAAGCAACATTATTGAAGCAGTTGATGTTGCAAAAGTTAGATGAAAGCGATGACGTGAAAGAGCACATGGCGAAATTTTTCGATGCGGTAGATAAGTTGGAGAGCATGAATGTGCAGATAAACGGTGATCTGTTATGTATCATGCTATTGTATAGTTTACCGTCTACTTATGAAAACTTTCGGTGCGCAATAGAATCACGCGATGCGCTTCCATCAGCTGAGGTACTGAAAATAAAAATAATAGAGGAGAGCGAAGCGCGTAAGCAATCGGCTAGTAATACAGTAATGGCTATGGCCGCGAAATCACATGTGCAAGATAAGCTGAGTAGGAAAAAGTTCATAAAGAATAAAAGGGAATTCCGATGCTTTAAGTGCGGCGCATTAGGGCACAAGGCGAGCTCTTGTTCTGTTAGGAGTAATAATGGTGTTCACGGAAAAGTTTCCAATAATTACAAACATTTGTCATATTTTGTTGATGAAACGTATGCAGCATATCATTCTGCAATAGAAGAAAAATTTCTTGGGGATATGATTGGATGACGAGCTTGGGTATTGGATAGTGGGTGTACTGCTCATTTGTGTAGTGACGAGTGCATGTTTAAGACCGTGGAAAAATCATCCAAAGTCAAGTTGAATTTGGCAAGTCAACAGGCGTGTGCAGATGTACGAGGTGAAGGTGTGGTAAATTTGTCAGTGACAGGCGCAGATGGCCAGCGAGTAGTTGAGTTACAAAATACGTTGTTGGTTCCGGAACTGCGCACAAATTTAGTTTCGGTGGCAAAAATTACTAACAAGGGACATAAAGTGACATTTACCAAAGATGGAGCGTTTGTATCCAACGCAAGTGATGAAATTACCTTGATTGCTGATCGCATGGGTGATTTATATTACGTCAGAGAAAGCAGCGAGTGTGCTTCTATTCAGGCGAAGTGCTCCGAACTGTTGAAGTGGCATTATCGTCTGGGTCATCTTAACGGGGCTGATTTATCAAAATTGGTAAGAGATGGCATAGTTCCTGTCTCTGATATTGACGAGGTGAAGCAACTGATACAGTGCGAAGTGTGTATATTAGGCAAAATGTCTGCGTTACCGTTCAATAGAGGCAGAGTGCCTTGTTCAGAACCAATGAGAATTATACATTCTGATGTTGTGGGACCGTTCAGAGAAGAATCCATTGGACGAGCTCGATATTTTGTCACCTTTATAGATGATTGTACAAGGTGGTGCGAAATATACTTACTAAGGCAGAAGTCTGACGTTTTCGAAGCATTCAAGATGTACCAAAGTTTCATGGAAAGATAGACTGGGTTTAAAATTAAATGTTTGCAGTCCGATAATGGACGTGAGTATCTAAATAATGAATTTGATAAGTATCTTTCAGAATGTGGCATAGCTCGTCGGCTAAGTGTTCCCAGGACGCCTCAACAGAATGGAGTCGCAGAACGAATGAATAGAACACTGCTGGACATGACTAGGTGTTTGTTATTGCAGTCTGGTCTCGGTCATACTTTTTGGTCAGAAGCTGTGGCATCTGCTTGCCATATAAGAAACAGATGTCCATCCCGAACATTAGGTGGGAAATCGCCTTATGAATGCCTAAATAAGGTAAAGCCAAGTGTTAAACACTTCAAATCGTTTGGATCAAAGGTAATGGTGCTTGATAAAATACCAGATAAAAATAAACTGGCGCCTAGATGTCAAGAAGGTGTGTTTGTTGGGTATCCCAGAGAAACAAAGGGTTATCGTGTGTGGATACCGAAGGCGCATAAAGTCATATGTGCACGTGATGTCCGGTTTGTTAGCGAACATCAACTGATTTCGAATCCAATAAATAAATCTAGTGATCTGCTGCTACCACTTAAAATTCCTGAAGAGAATTACAGTAATTGTCGTAAATTTGTAGATTTTTCTCATTCTCAAACCGATGAAAACGGAATTAGCGAACCAACAGCAGTTGCGGATTGTGAATTAGAAGAAATTCGGAGAGCGCCAGGTAGGCCAAAACTGATGCGAATGGGAAATAGAGGAAGACCGCGAAAAGTGTTTCGTAGTCGTGTTAATTCAGAGCCATCACTGAAAACGGCACATCCAGAGAGCGGCAACGATAGTGCAGGAGACGATGTTGTGTTTGCTGGTATGGCTGAGGTTAGCTTACAAGATGCTTTAAATGGGCCTGAGAGTGATGAATGGCGCGACGGATTGGAATGTGAAGTAATTAATATTATTAAAAATGATACATGGGATATTGTTCCGGTCGATCACAACAAAAATATAGTGGGATGCCGTTTCGTTTTGACAAATAAGTATGGGTCAGACGGTAAGATCGAGCGACGCAAAGCGCGTCTTGTAGCCAAAGGGTACGGTCAAAAATATGGTATAAATTATACTGGCACTTATGCTCCAGTAGCACGTTTAGAATCGATTCGGTTATTACTTGCATTGTCGGCTCATTTTAATCTCACTATCTGGCAGTTTGATGTTGTAAGCGCATATCTGAATGGAACGTTGAACGAAAAAGTGCTCATGAAGGTACCAGACATGCTATATGATATTTTGCAACGAATAACAATGAAATTTGATAAAAATTGCGACGTTGGCATTAAAGCATCAAAAATGATAAAAGAACTAAACGAAGGAGGTAATGCGTGTCGACTTAAGAAAGCCCTCTATGGCCTTAAGCAAGCTGGTAGGCAGTGGTATGCCAAACTTAAATCGAAGTTGATAAGTATGGGATTAAAGCCCACTGAAAATGAATCATGTTTATTTTATGGTTATTTTGAGAATAACTTAGTTTTACTCCTTGTATATGTAGACGATCTACTTATTGCGTCACGTGAAGTGAATATTATTCACAAATTAAAGCAACAACTTTTGAAATATTTTGATATTAAGGACCTTGGTAGAGCAAATTATTGTCTTGGACTAGAGATTAACCAAATGGATGGTAAGATTACTTTAAAGCAAAGTGGCTACATAAAAGCATTATTAAGGAGATTTGGAATGAGTGAGTGCAACCCGGTTGCTACACCTTCAGAGTTAAAGATAAATTTAGTTGAAAATAATTCAATTGATAAACTCTGTCCATATCGTGAATTAATTGGAGCTCTAATGTATATGTCCATTGCATCAAGGCCAGACATAGCAAACACCGTGTCAAGACTAGCGCAGTTTGTCGCGAATCCATTGAAATGTCATTGGAATGCTGCCAAACGTATTTTAAGGTATCTTGCCGGTACTGCCAATAGAAGCTTGCTGTATCAAAAATCCGATTTGCAGCTAGTTGGGTACGCTGATGCTGATTGGGGAGGCTGCACAACTGATCGCCATTCCTACACGGGATACGTTTTCTTGCTCAGCGGTGCTGCGATTAGCTGGAAGTCACAAAAACAACGCACAGTCGCTCTTTCGTCCACAGAAGCTGAATATGTGAGCTTGGCGGAATCAGCAAAAGAAGCAGTGTATTTGCGTAGTCTCTTAAATGAGATTGGTTTACAAAAACTCGCTGATGTAATAATTTATGTGGACAACAGAGGTGCGCAGTGTCTGGCTAATGATCCTGTTTTTCATGCGCGTACCAAGCGCATTGATATCAAACATCATTTTGTGAGAGAGTGCATTAGCGCAGGATTATTTTCATTGAGGCACGTATCTTCTCAAGAGATGACTGCGGATGTGATGACGAAACCATTGACGCGAGGAAGCCACGACAGATGTCTTAACGGACTTGGTTTGTCCACCGAATGACCTGCATATTGAAGGGGCGTGTTGAAGATAGTCGTTTACTAACACTATGCATGTCATTGCATTATTTACGTCATTACATTCTTTACATACTGTCATTCTCACATTTACATGTATAAGTATTAGTTATTACTTTGTTCTTTAATTCTTCTTGTAATATAACATTCTTTCTTCTGGATTAAAACCTCGTGGAGTGAACATCAACTTTTAGTTTGTCTCTAAATATATACTTAATTATCTCTGCAATCCTATCATTTCTTATTTTTTCAACATCTTTAATTATGGAACACGTTTTATTATTTCACAACACCTTTCTTTTCTTACCACTTTTATAACTTTAAGTATAAAAACCAATTAAATTATATCACCGAAGCACATTGAACATAACCAATAAGAATAATTTTGTAAATGAACTAAAAGAAATAAAAAATTAGATTACACCCAAAAAAAGGATTTACGCTCTAATGGGATGTGTCAAGTTTTTTTCGTGTATAACTACCGGGATGTTTCACGTTTTTTTCGCGTAAAATACCTTTTTGTTAATCTTTCTCTCAATTGTATTTTTGTTAGTTTGTTAAAATATATTAGTATGGTAACACTGATTATTTGACAGTTTGGAGCTCTTTCGTTATTGTTAGGTAAATAAATTTTAACAATAAGTTAAATATTGAATTAAAACTGTTTTTGTACTATATAATGTTAAATAAATGTGTACAAACGAATTAGTGAAGTGCTGGTGGATATAAAAGTGCAAAATATAACTGCAAAATTAATTTTATGTCGAGAAAATACGTACTTCAAATAGTCGTAATTTTCAACTTTAAACGCCAATATCTCGAAAACTATAAGCTTCTTGCGGCTATAACTATATATATATTTTTGATTTGGAGAATCTCCTCTATCAGACCATCCCCTTTTTATTCTCGAAATGCTGGGACGGTATACTAAAGCCGACCCGATTGAGCCTATACATATTTTGTAAAGAAAATCTTAGCTTTGAAAGTTATCGCAATTATCTTTAGTTTTTACTTTTTACTGAGATCGATATGTTGATTTTTTTTTACTTTTAACACGAAAAATACATATGTACATAGGCTGCTATATATATTTCTGGACTAGACAACATTAAGTGTTGTCAGGTGCAATCTGACATTTCCATTGGAAAGTTTGACATTTTTTAGCATAACATCACTAAGAACGTTTTGTTATTTAATCCTGAATTGTTTTATTTACAGGGAATTAAAAAATTCATCTCGGCCAAAAAATGGAATTAACTCGTGAACACTTTCGTGCGATCATTTTTCACAACTTTCGACGTGGATTATCACGACAAGAGTGCATCGATGAACTAAAATCTTTGTATGGCTATGAGCACCATCCTATAGCACTATGAAAAACTGGTACAATTCAATCGTGGCCGACGCTCGTTCAAAGACGAATTCCGTGAAGGTCGACCAAAAACAGGCTCGTGTGGATTGGTGTAAAGAAATACTGAAAAAATACGATCGCGGTGCTTCAAAAGACGGTTATAAGATCGTCACAGGTGATGAATCATGGATCTATGCATATGAGCCCGAAACAAAACAACCAACGAAAAAAAAAAACATTTTCGTTGATAAATATGCCTATTTTCATTAATAGGCCCGAAATATATATAGCAGTCCTCGTATAATTAGACCATTGGGGGTTTCACATGGTCTCATAAAGTTATAAGTTATAACGATTCGAAAACATAGCGTTCAGAGTTGTATTTGCGTAAACTTATTTTAGTATACAATCCAACAACAAATTTTTTAAACTAGTATAAAAATGTATGATTTTATGATTTTACGATGCTTTATGACACGTTGTGAGTGCCCCATATGTTTTGTTGTGTTGTATACGGGCATACATACAAATATATGTATGTAAGTTAAATAACTTATTCAAAGCTAAACATAATAATTTCTCGAATTCAATATAAATGGCCTCATTACTTTTCACCTATGTATAGGTTTTTGTATTCCTGTGGAGCGAAATGTTAACCGTTTAATATAATATAAAAAATAGAGGCAGCGCTGATTTTAGAAATTAAGCTTAACATTAAGAAAATAGATTTAATAGTTAGTCGTAAATTGGAACTCAATAAAGGAGATATCCAATAAAAAAATATAGTTTTTTATAAAATTAAAAAAACCTAATTGGGGCCCGAGCAAAATTTATAAATCCTGTTGGTTAAAATAGATAACACGATATATTCCCAAAAAAAATCCACGAAATAAAAAGTAAAAACTACCACAAAATTATTATAATACTTGAAAAAAAATAAATAAAAAACAATTTAAGGGAAAAATGTGGTGTGTAAAAAAAAATATTTTGATATGCTAAAATTATTGTTAAATATACATCTTTTGAAATGGATTGAAAAAAACCACAAAATTTATTCATTATTTTATAACAAACAAAAGTGTCGCAATTTAATAAAAACTAGGTGTACATATGTATGTAAACTTTATTAGTCCACTGTATACATATGTATAACAGCCGTGTTTTATTTAACCATCATAAGCTGATAGTTAAACCATGGACAAATAGTCAGTTGATAATCAATTTGTTTCAAAATGTTTAATGTGGAGAAAAGGCTAGTTTGAATTCTTCAATTTGTAAACGGTATATTAAATTACTATAAGTATATGTAAATATATTTATTTTGTTCATTTGATGATATTAATAAAAAAAATTATAACAAATGTATTTAATTGAATACCCAATTTGGTGAGAAGCACTCACCACTAAATTTAAATTGTTGTTAGCTTACTTACACCCGCGTTAAGTATTTCACAAACCCACAAATGTAAGTGAAGATTCGTTGGATTTAGAATACCAATTATATTTAATTTTATTTTTATAACAAAATTATTAGATTCATGTATACAAATGATTGTTGATAAACGGGTCCGGTGAACGAAGTGTCGTAGCGAGTTGTTGTCGAAATTTAAGGATCACGGCTGATCTAAAATAAAGTAAAAGCGTTTGAACGCTGTATCGAAAAGAAGGGGTAAACTTGATGACAAAATGGCGCTTAAAGTGCCCATACACGACACACAACTGCGCTCGATCGGTATGTGTGCGCATGCGGTGTATGGGCTTGTGCGCGTACCGATCCATGTGCGAAAACGTTTGATTTTTTACGATCGGTGCGCGCACATTTGTGTCGTGTATGGCGTTGTGTGCGCATAAAGTCTCATTTTTCTCGTGTCGCCGAATGTTCACTGTGTGTAGAACGAACGTGAAATGAATTTGTGTGTCGTGTATGGGCGAAACGAATTCACACAGATCGAACGCGCATGTGTGTCTTGTATGGGCCCTATTAGGCGCGCAGACGAAACGAAAATATAGGCACGGATGTGTAAAACGAAGTGTGTCTGCTTTCCCGTTGCCAATCCTCTTTGTCGAGTGGGTTGGTGTACAGAAGTGTTGAATTGTGTTGTAGTGTCGTCATCTGTGGTGAATTGCGCTGCTGTATTAGGATGGGCCAGTTTTACCGGGTAGAGGGGATGTATGCTTAACTCGAATATTATAGTAGTTTTATACATATATATAATCTGAGACATGTACATCGGCTTACTGTTGCTGGTGGAGCCGAGGGCTACTATTTGAGTAGTAGTAATTTCCTTTTGCGTATTTGAACGACTTATTATTATCGTAAAAAATTGGGAGTATGATGATCCCTTAACATCCTTTTGAGATTTTATTTATTTTTGAAAATTTATGAAAATTGTCGATTTTTCGACTTTTGATAGAACTGTATTATATTTTATGTTTTAGTGTGCATGCACTAATTCGGCGTTTAGTAGCCCGCAACCGCTTTAGGATTTGTTCGGAATTGTTTTTTTTTTTTTATTATTGTCAAAAGCCATCCTGCGGGGCCGGAAAGTTGTATGTGCTTTCAATATATGGACTGTCAGAGGTAACTCTGACTTTGTTTTTTATACCAATTTGAGGAGTATTGGAAAATTGTGGCTCTAGTGGTAGTCGTACGACGTACGTCCATTATTTGATCGAGTAGTTATTGATATAGACAAGTCTTCACAATACTGATCTTCTAGAGTTTTGTTTGTTATAGGGGGAAGTTTCCTTAACTTTTGAAATTTCCTTAATTGTGAATTAAGGTATTTGTATTATCCTCAACTTGAGTTGGTATGGTGGTAACTAGTCCACTTTGTGTTTCGCTCTGCAGCGTTTGAGCTTTTTGTGCCTTTGAGCAACATGATGTCTCTTGGCAATTTTGGGAATTTGGGTTTTCGGAATTTGCTTTTGCAATTAAACCCGTGGTTCTTTTTGTGTAAGCGCTTCTTTGGAGTGAGAATGGATATCTGCTGTAATGAAGCATTGAATTATGTCTTTTGTGACAATATAAGCAATTAAATTTGCTTTTGCAATTTTTAGGATCGTGCGCATTGGACAAGCAGAGTCTACAAAGTCTTTTTGATCTGACAAATAACATTTAATTTTTTAAATTTTTCGCAAGTTTTAAGCTTATGCCCGCTTGTGCATAGTTCGCATAACGTACATATGTTTTTTTTTCGACGTGAGCGATTGCGTTTTGTTAAAAATTTTGTTTGATTTGTTTTTGCTTCCAGCTTGGGGTCTATTGAAGTTTATATTGAGGTCGCGTTGAATTTTTTTTTGTTTTGACTATTTTTACTTCTACTTTTTACGCAATTTCATATTGGGTAGTCAGAAAATCTTTCTTTTGTTGCCCCGTTGGGCACTTATTTCGTGATGAGAGCGATTGCTCCCATAGAAGTAAGGACTTTTCTGGTAATGCGGCGGTGCAAATGTTTACCAGAATTGGGTCCCAGCTGTCTGTGGGAATATTTTGTGTCGGCAGAATCGACAAACAATTAGGAACAGTGGATTGTAGTCTTAAAAATTTTTCACTTGTTTCTTTCTTAATTTTAGGCAAGTTTAATAGTGTCGTTACTTGCTTATCGAGCAGTATTCTTTCGTTTTCATATCTATCTTTTAGAGCTTCACAAGCCAAATTGAAATTGCCGTCATTAAGAGCGAACTGTTTTAAGCCTGCTTGACCTTTAGTTTTGTATCGGAGGTGATACAATTTTTGTGCTTTTGATAGTTCTGGTTGGTTGATGTAAACGTCTGTCCGTGTCCCGGAAGGACGGCCATTCTTCATAACCTCCATAAAATGTTTGCGTATCACACTTGGGCTTGTAATTGTGGCAGCTCTACTCTACTGTGGGGAGTAGGTGCAAAAGACTTTATAAGTTTTAAATTATTAGAGATCATAGCTTTTGTTTCTTCATATTGGTCCGCTTGGAGGCGAGTTCAAACATTCTTAAGATTTTGGACTTTTATTTATAATAACGATTCCGAGGTTTCGCTAATCGGTAAAGAGGCAAATCCAGTCTTTTTATTTGTTTTTATTCAAAAAAGTGTCATTTATCGCCTTTTTATAACGTTTTTTAAGGCAATATTTATTTTTCGCGAAAAAACATCAAGATAAGGAAAAAATTTAAAAGGTCATAAACTGACACATACATACATAAGTATGTATGTATGTATGTGCATATGTTGCCTAAATGCCTTCTGCGTTTTGGTTCTCTTCCTTTCTCCACTCCTTTTCTCCTTAAGTTTTGTAGCCGCTTCCAGGTACACCTTCTATTTTTGTTGTTTTAATATTTTGTAGCTATGTATGTATATATTCGCACCCGATTGTTTTGTTTTTGTGTAATATATACATATGTATGTATTTTATTGTTTAGGTGCTTTTTGGTTTCGCGACCGATTTACATACTTACTTATGTATGTTTTGTTCTTAGGTTTCGGGCGTATTGCCTGTGTATGTTTTGTTTTCTTTTTTTTTGTACTCTTTTACATTTACTTTTTGTTATTTGTGTATTATATGTGTTGTTTTTTGCTGAAATTGTTTATTATATTTTGTTTTAGATTCGCGCCCGTTTAATTTGTCAGTTTACATATATTTTGTGTAGAGGTTTCGCACGTTTGTTTGTTGCTGTTTTCTTTGCGTAAACTATTTGGTAATGTTATTACATATATTATTTTCTCAAATGCACTTTTTTTGTTCGTTTCTGTCACTTCACCCTTTCTCTGTACTCATCGTAAATATGTATTATTTACATATGCGTGTACGACTTTATGTACATACACATATAAATTTTAAGTAAATGTATTTCACTGCACCGTCTGTTGATTCTTTTTTTTTGTTATTATACATATGTACATATGTATGTATAATAGGGTGGGTCGATTCCGGAATTTTTTCGATTCGGTATTTCTAATAGTGCGGAAAAGTTGCCTTAGTACTTCCTGATTCCAATGCAACTTTTTGTTTTGAGATCGGATTGCATCTTCAACCCGAACCTCGGCCTTGAAATTTCGGAAATTCGCCTAAAATCGTGAAATTGTCTACCTAGCACCTGAAATACGCATCTCATGGCAAAATGTATAAAACAAAAGTTATTTGTCACGTCATTTGCTACCGAAATGGTATACGTGATCATGGCCGTTCCCGAGATAAGAGCGAAAATGCGGCGCGCCACAGCGCGAGGTGAAAATCGGCTTGCGGCCACACTTCTTGACGTTGATTTCGCCGAGTGCTATCACTCACATTCATTCACCTACGCCATACGACACGTTCAGACTGTTCTCCACACAAATATTTTTTCATCGAGTTCCTTCACTCTTGTCGTTGATTTCGCCGAGTGCTATCACTTACATTCATTTCCCTGTGCCATACGACACGTTCGGACTGGTCTCCACATAAATATTTTTTCATCGAGTTCCTTCACTCTTGTCGTTGATTTCGCGAGGTGCTATCACTTATATTCTCTCAACAAAACACAGAACTCAAAATGTCTGTATCTAAATTTAAATTTAGACAGAAATGTCCTGTGTTTGGCATATATCCGTACAATCTCTCTGAGTCCCAGTTACCTAGTTACCAGGATGTTCTTTTGTGTTATCAGTTTGAAAGATTTCGTATAGGGCGACTCCGAGGCGACAACTATGAACCTAGGAGTAAAGAGGTTACAGAAATAGTTGCAAAAAAGGTTGAAAATACTTTCAAAAAGTCATCTATTCCGATAGTTTCACACACCAGAGTTGTACAAATGCTCACCACATACCATAAGAAATTTCTGACTCTTAAAAAAATGTTTTTAAGGAACCCAATAGGTTTGAGCTCTAAAAGAGACGACTTTGTCTCTTCTGCCGGAAAATTATTTGACATCGCTGCTTGTAAATGCATTTATTTTTCTTCTTGCACTTGTCCAAAGGAAAGGAAAGTTCCTATCAATGAACAACCATTTCTCTTGGACCAGAGAACCACAAGAATTGGTCGCATTGGAAGCGTTGATCTACCTGAAACAAAAAAGATTACAAAGAAAAACAAGTAAGGAAGGGTTAAGTTCGGGTGTCACCGAACATTTTATACTCTCGCATGATAAAGTGATAATCGAGATTTCATTATCCGTCATTTACATATTTTTTTATTTTGGTTCCTAATGTATATATTGTATTATACAGAGAAGGCATCAGATGGAATTCAAAATAGCGTTATATTGGAAGAAGGCGTGGTTGTAAACCGATTTCATCCATATTTCGTACATGTCATCAGGGTGCTAAGAAAATATTATATACCGAATTTCATTGAAATCGGTCGAGTAGTTCCTGAGATATGGTTTTTGGTCCATAAGTGGGCGACGCCACGCCCATTTTCAATTTTTAAAAAAATCCTGGGTGCAGCTTCCTTCTGCCATTTCTTCCGTAAAATTTTGTGTTTCTGACGTTTTTTGTTAGTCGGTTAACGCACTTTTAGTGATTTTTAACATAACCTTTGTATGGGAGGTGGGCGTGGTTATTATCCGATTTCTTCAATTTTTGAACTGTATGTGGAAATGTCTGAAAAAAACGACTCTATAGAGTTTGGTTGACATAGCTATAGTAGTTTCCGAGATATGTACAAAAAACTTAATAGGGGGCGGGGCCACGCCCACTTTTCCAAAAAAATTACGTCCAAATATGCTCCTCCCTAATACGATCCTTTGTGCCAAATTTCACTTTAATATCTTTATTTATGGCTTAGTTATGACACTTTATAGGATTTCGGTTTCCGCCATTTTGTGGGCGTGGCAGTGGGCCGATTTTGCCCATCTTCGAACTTAACCTTCTTATGGAGCCAAGAAATACGTGTACCAAGTTTCATCATGATATCTCAATTTTTACTCAAGTTACAGCTTGCACGGACAGACGGACGGACAGACGGACGGACAGACGGACGGACGGACGGACAGACAGACATCCGGATTTCAAATCTACTCGTCACCCTGATCACTTTGGTATACATAACCCTATATCTGACTCTTTTAGTTTTAGGACTTACAAACAACCGTTATGTGAACAAAACTATAATACTCTCTTTAGCAACTTTGTTGCGAGAGTATAATGAACGTAAAGAAAAGCTTTCAAAACGTCATTCAACATCAACACTTACCAGAAAAGTATCAGTTAGAACACGTGACCATTCAGATCAGCCAGACTCTCATACAGAGGACAACAATGTAGGCGCGTCGCACATTGATTCTTCGAAAAACGATGGTGATGATGAATTTTCTCTTCCATCCTCTAAAACCAAACAAAACACACTAGTATTACAACACACTGCTTTAGCTGCCCAAAGATTTAGAGTAAGTGATAGAGCAGCGGCCTTGATTGTTTCATCGGCTTTTCTGGATGCCAAACAAGCAGGTTTGATAACAGAGGATCAGGCTAGCTTTGTCACTGACAAATGCAAGATTAGTCGGGCAAAAAAAAGTGTTGGTGTTAAGCTCCAGAACACCGAAAGTATTGACTCCGTATATAGGCTGTATTTTGACGGCCGCAAAGACAATACACTTACACAAGTCAGCGAAGGTGAAAAGTACTACCGCGACACTGTCAAAGAGGAACATATTTCTCTTATAGCGGAACCTGGTTGTCATTACTTTGGCCACGTCACTTCTCCTTCCGGGTCAGCTGAGGATGAGACGCAAGCTATACGGCAACATTTACAAGACAATTCAGTTGATGTGGAACATCTAGAAGTTGTCGGTGCTGATGGCACCAACACGAACACAGGTTGGAAAGGTGGAATCATTCGGAAACTAGAAGAAAGAATAGGTAGGCCATTACAGTGGGTTGTTTGTCTTCTACATTTCAACGAACTTCCATTCCGTGCTCTTTTCGAACACATAGATGGTGTCTCAAAGAGTCCAAATACATTCTCTGGCGACATAGGTAAACTGCTCCCTTATTGTGAGAAGTTGCCTGTTGTCAAATTTGAAAGTTTTCCATCCCGCCAATTACGTTCTGAGGTTATTAATCCGACCCAACTTAGCACAGACCAAGCTTATCTCTATAAAATATCAGAAGCTGTTATTTCCGGTCAATGTTCCTCAGATTTAGCGTCGATGCATCCAGGTAACATGTGCAAATCTCGCTGGCTCACCTGTGCAAATAGAATTCTGAGATTATACATTTCTACTGACAAACCAACAAAGGAAATAAAGATTTTGGTCAAGTACATACTTACAGTTTACTCACCTTTGTGGTTCTCAATAAGATTCAACAGTTCAATCAAAGATGGCTCGCGCCATCTCTATGCTGCAATTCAAAGGTCGAGATACTTACCCGCTAAACTGCGCAAGGTTGTCGATTCATCCATTCAACAGAATGCTTTCTTTGCTCTTCCAGAAAACATTCTCCTTAGTATGATGACTGACGAACGGATAGAAGTCAGAAAGTTGGCCCTTGACCGTCTTCTGGCAGCCAGAGAAGCAGAGTCTGACACCATAAATGGAAGAGTTAGATGTAATAAAGTGCCAAAGCTGAATTTCAAAGCTAATACTTATTACGATATGATTAACTGGAAGACTATTACCTTGACTGTTCCACCAGTTCTTTGTTCAGTTTCTAACGAAGAACTCATAAAAGGGCTGTCGGGAGACACTGCAGAGGTATGGAAATTTAGTGAATTCCCCTCTCACACCGTGGCAGTCGAGAGAATCGTCAAACTGGTGACAGAGGCATCTTCTAAAGTTATTGGCCCCCAATCTCGTGATCTTTTTATACGCTCTACACTGAAATCTAGGCAACAAGTGCCAAAGTTTAGTACAAAATCTGATTTTATCAATAAATTTGACACAGAATCAGACTAAAACAAGCCTGGCATATGGTTGCTTGGTTGGGTTGGGCTTGGGAGGAACCCGAAGAGCAGCTACCTCCACGCGGTGGGTTCTGGGTGACCAATACAGGTTAGCTGAGAGCTGCAACAATTTTGACCTTGCGCTGTGGCGCGCCGCCTTTTCGCTCGTATCTTGGGAACGGTTCGTCCTACGGCCATGATCACGTATACCATTTCGGTAGCAAATGACGTGACAAATAACTTTTGTTTTATACATTTTGCCATGAGATGCGTATTTCAGGTGCTAGGTAGACAATTTCACGATTTTAGGCGAATTTCCGAAATTTCAAGGCCGAGGTTCGGGTTGAAGATGCAATCCGATCTCAAAACAAAAAGTTGCATTGGAATCAGGAAGTACTAAGGCAACTTTTCCGCACTATTAGAAATACCGAATCGAAAAAAGTCCGGAATCGACCCACCCGTATGTATAATACATAAGTATACGGGTATGGTGGTTTTTTTTTAACATGTTTGCTGTTAGTGTTGTACTTTTGTCTCTTTTGCCACACTTTTTATATTCTTGCAACCTATTGCTATAGAGTATGTATTACAGTTTTGTTCACCTAACGGTATATATGTATACATATATTGGGATGTCAAAAAAGTCTTGCGGTATTTCTATTGAATTTTTTTTATTGAAATTGAAATGAATTTTAGATGACTCATGCCCAGCTCTTGACCGATGCTACGGCTGCTACTATGCCGGTCTCTTTCGACCAATTCAGCGATTTTATCGCTATTTTCGACGACAGGCCTTCCGGAGCGTGGCGCATCTTCGATCACCTCTACACCAGAACGAAAACGTTGAAACCATCGTTGTGCGGTGGAAATGGAAACTGTATCGGGTCCATAAACTGCACAAATTTTATTGGCGGCTTGAGATGCATTATTGCCTTTATCGTAGTAGTACTGTAAAATATGTGTGCCGTATATTCTTTTAATTTTGCTCCATGTTTGCGACGCTATAACTCACGAGCGACTTAAAAGAAACGACAATCAATCAAACACGTGTTAGCGCGTGAAATTAGCTTTCCAAAAAGGTATAGCATGACCCGACGAATAAAACTAGAACTACGCGCTTTCAGCCCAACTAGCGAAAATACCGCAAGACTTTTTTGACAACCCAATATACATACATATGTAACCCTTTCGACCCTAATGTTGCCTGAGGGCAATTTCGCTACTTCATAGGCCTACCACCAGCGTTATTTTTGTTTTTGTTTATTGAACCGATATGATAACGGTAGTCTTATGAGTCAGCATATAGTGTGATCAAAAAAAAAATCACTAGTAAATCATTTAGCAAAGCAATTTGATAAAGACTGCAGCAATGTCGGCGAAAATTTATTTCTGCATGAAGGAGGACATTTTTAAAAGTGAGAATTTTTAAAATAATTATAACAAAAATTATCAATCTGTAAATGTACTACTTTTCAGCGATTGTTAAGTGAAATATTTTTGCAAGAAAATTTCTTTAGTTTTAAACCAACATCAGGTGAGTAATTTTTACATACAAAATACAAAATTTCTATGACTTTAGTTATGAGGCCTCAAGATAAAGGTTTGTCAAATGAGGACGTACAACGAATTTTAAACTTCGATTGGGATGTTTCAACTGATGAAGAAAGTGGTGATGAGATAGAGGATGTGTCTGCAGTGCTGGAGCAGAATTTGGAAGGGATTATGGAAAGAGGGGAAAGTATAGAAATCGGACTTCTTGACAATATAATTACGGAAGACAACGAGCATGAATCTTGTTCTAGTGAAGAGTTTTGCATCGAAAAAATTGATTCGAAGGCATTAAAATGGAGATCAAAAGCCATTTGTGGATGTGTGGCCGATGTCGACTTGGATATTCACGGCGTCATGATTCCCGTGGAATATTTTAAACAATTTTTTTACTGTCGTGCTATTGATTTGATCACGCAGCAAACTGATTTGTATGGACTTCAAGAACTTGGCCTTGAACTTAAATGTACCAGTGTAGAAATAAAACGATATATTGGTACTCTACTGTACTTAAGTGTTTTAAAACTACCCCAATTTAAAATGGCATGGTCTCAAAATGTTAAGCTTACCGCTATAACGGATTCAATACCTCGTAATAGCGGCCTTTACACGGTGACACATGCTCGCGAACATGGCATGATGCAAAAGTTTGATGATTTCGTTCACACGGTCATGCATTTGTGTGAACTTCATTTTCGTTCAGCGTTTAACGAGTAAACATAGCACGCGCATTAGTGGCAGCTCTTCTGATTGAAGAAATGGAGGAAGAGGAAGAAATTGCAAAAAGTGGCAAGAAAAAACGAATTTGGGTGCAAGATTGGCGTAAGAAAAGACCAATACGCTCGCATATAAATTTGTTAAAAGAACTGGAAATATCTTGCCCAAAGCATTACAAATGAATGAAATGAAATTAATTAATTTTACATTTTAAATTGTCCAAGCTGGCGTTACTATCAATTTCTTTTAATTTTCTTAGAAGCACTTCATAAGCTGCATTCTTTTTGTTTTTGTTTTTGTAGCACTCGCTTTTTACCTGCCACAGTTCTGGAAAACTTCGATAGAGTTCAAAGAACTCTTTCCAAAATTGCTCGTTCATGCGCGACACCATTACTGTACACTGTCTTTTTTCCGACTGAAAAAATACACTGTGTGCATCATGCAGCCCTTCACACGATCACACTTGTGTGACACACCAGCAGAAAAATTAAACAAGTTTAAAAACTTTGAACATGCGTGACAGCATGTTTTTTTCTCTTTACACGGTACAACTTGGTGTGATGTCACACATGTTGTCACACATATGTGACCGTGTAAAGGCCGCTAATAGATTTGACAAAATTAAACAGTGTTTACAATGTAAACTTTACATTTTAATGATAACAGCAAGCAGCCTAAAAACGAAGATTTAAATTATGACAAGCTATACAAGATACGTCCACTGCTCGATATTATAAGAGAAAACTTCAATAAACTCCCTCAAGAAGAACATCAAAGCGTTGATGAGCAAATATTTGCGTTCAAAGGTATGTATGTACGTATGTTGTATTTTTGTTGTTACTTTTGCTTACAGGACGATCAACGTACAAACAATACAATCCAGCTAAGCCTCACAAATGGGGGTTGAAAATGTTTACGCGTGCTGGAACGTCTGAACTTGTATATGATTTCACGCTGTATGTTGGTGAAGGCATCTGTCAATCATATGGATTGGGACTTTCCTCCGATATACAGCGATCAAAAGAAGTATTCGACATGTAACGACTTCTCCGAATAATGATGCATAAAAACAATATTGTCAACAAAAACAAACAACTTTTGAATGATTTGGTACAAATGTGATTTCAGCTTCTATTGTGGAAATTATAGTAACTACAAAAACAAACTTAATCAGAAAATTAACGGTATTAATATTTAAAAGCAATTAAGAAAGCAAAATAAGTATTCGACACAGATGGCTTTGCTGAATTTTTAATAGGAAAACGCGAAAGTACCGTTATGTGGAACAGCAAATTTTCGGAATTGAAATATATTGACTATTTGTGTGTACAATGAACGCAGTTTTATTTAAACTTTTGGCAAAATGGGGCGTAAACGAGCAGAGTTGTTAGTTGAAATTAAAAATTTAATTATTACTCACTTTGAAAACGGATTTTCCGAAAATCACATATCATCTATAATAAATAGGCCCAGAACAGGTGTTCATTATATAATAAAAAAATTTAAAGAAAGCAAATCGGTTCATAATAAACCAAGATCGGGTCGACCAAAGAAAATGACTGAAACAGCGGAGCGATGGTTGGTTCGCGAAGTTAAGAAAAACCCCAAAATTAATGCATAGAAACTAGCAAAAATTACTAGGAGTTACGTAGGCGTAGATGTTACACCCCAAGCCATAAGAAATTATTTAAAACATAACGGATTTAACGCTAGAACCGCACGGAAGAAGCCTTATAGAATCGGCTGCAGAGGTTAGAATTTGCCAGAAAATTTGTAAATATGCCTGAAGAGTTTTGGTTTAACGTAATTTTTGCAGATGAGAGCAAATTTAATCTCTTTGGATGTGACGGCAGAGAAAAAATATACAAAAAGCGAAATACGGAGCTGGAAGAACGAAATATGGTTTCTACCGTAAAACATGGCGGCGGTAGTATAATGGTTTGGGGGTGTATGGCGGCTTCAGGAGTGGGAAAAATTGTGACCATTAATGGAACTATGGACCACATATACTACATAAATATTTTAAAAGAAAATTTACGTCCTAGTGCTGTGAAATTGGGAATTGAAGAAGATTATCAGTATTACCAGGATAATGATCCGAAACGTTCAGCTCACAATACAAGACTTTGGTTGCTGCACAATTGTCCTAAAGTTATTAAAACGCCTGCTCAAAGTCCGGATCTCAACCCTATTGAGCACTTGTGGAGAATTTTGGAGAAACGATTATGAAAGCGTCACTTTACCAACAAAAATCAAATGGAGAAGGTCCTCAAAGAGGAATGGCTTAAAATCGACACAGAGGTAACCACGAATTTGGTGAAATCGATGCCAAGACGTTTGAGGGAAGTTATTCGTCGCAGAGGAAAAACAACAAAATATTAATTTTCCATTATTATTACGTTTTCATTGTATTTTTTTAAATGTCGAATACTTATTTTGCTTACTTATTTGCTTTTGAATATTAATACCGTTAACTTTCTGATTTAGTTTGTTTTCATAGTTACAATAAATTCCATAATAGAAGATGAAATCATATTTGTACCAAATCATTCAAAAGTTTTTTGTTTTTGTTGATAATATTTTTTGTATGCATTATTATTCGCGACAGAACATGTCGAATACTTTTTTTGGCCGCTGTACTTAGTTCTCTATTTAGCGAAAACTATTCCCAAACGCAAGAACTTTAAAGTTTATTTTGATAACTGGTTTACATCAGTAAGCCTTCTGAAATGGGCTCTATACGTAAAATCGAATAAGCAACTTGCCAGAAGCGGAACTCAAAAAGCGTGGAAGAGGATCTTATGACATGAAATGTGAAACCAATCATAATATTTTATGGGTAAGGTGGTTTGACAATAAGTCGGTCCAACTTACATATATCATCGCATATAAATCATCAACCAGTTGGCATTTGCAAACGTTGGACCCCAAAAGAAAAAACACACGTAGATGTCCAAAGACCTGCGATAGCTGCTAACTACAACAAAGGCATGGGAGGTGTGGATCTAGCGGACATGTTGATGGAACTTTACAAAGTTAACCACCGCTCAAGGAAGTGGTATATACGAATTTTTTATTGGTGTCTGGGAACGTCTGTTACAAATGCGTGGCTGCTTTATAGAAAACATTTAAATTTGCTTCATCCGAAACAGAAACACATTCCCCTAATAAAATTTCAACTTGAAATTGCTGATGCCCTTTTGCAATCTATGTATGAACGTCTTCTGCAGTTTCTATGCAAAGAAAGCGAGGCAGACCGTCCAACGCAGAGAGGAATGATAGCGATACAAACTCTCCATCGAGCAGTGTGTCCAAATGTCTTAAATGTAAGGCCCATCTTTGCTGCAATAACAATAAAAACTGTTTTTTGTCTTTTCATACCTAATTTTTCCCCAATAAATAAAATAAAATGCGATTAGAAAAAAAAATATTAATAAATTTTATACCACCATTGCCCAAAGTTGCTCACAGGCAAAATTCTGTATCGCTCAAACGGGTGGGAGTGGCGAGTTGAAAATTTGACTATATCTTTCTAGAACAAATATAATGAGATTAAAACTAAAAAGAAATGTTAAGATTACAGGAACAAAATCGGGGTCGAAAGGGATAAGAATAGTAGGAAATAATGAAATAAATTAAAAAAATGTTGTATATGTTGGAGCGCGTAAGTTATCATATCTTCCCCGACCCTTCTGCTATACAACAAGTCGCACATTCCTGGAACAATGAAGCGACAGGCAAATACTAATTTCTCGTCTATGTGCTTATGCAAAAAACTCAGCGATCATTGGTGCCGCACATAGAAACCGCTATACGTAGACGACTGGCTGACGCCACGACAGAAAAAATCAGAAGCAAGAGTTATCATATCTTCCCCGACCCTTCTGCTGTACAACAAGTCGCACATTCCTGGAACAATGAAGCGACAGGCAAATACTAATTTCTCGTCTATGTGCTTATGCAAAAAACTCAGCGATCATTGGTGCCGCACATAGAAACCGCTATACGTAGAAGACTGGCTGACGCCACAAGAGAAAAATCAGAGGCAAGGCGGACAGTTTTTCGGCTGGCCAGCAGCCGGCAGTTGGTTGCGAACTAGCAAGGCGTACACTTGTGCATAAATAAAAATAAAATAAAAGAGTCTAATACCACGAAAATAAATAAGTGTTTCATTTAAAACATAACTGGCGCAGCCGGACACGAACTAGGGATTAAAACGCCCTTTACGCAGTCTGAAACTTTCTACTAGTAAGCCCAGGTAAGCGAACACGTGACGCAGTTTAAGTGTGTAAAGGAAAATAATTATTACCAACAAATTCGCAGTGACCGAATATGTGCACATCAAACGCTGATAAGTCACCGAGATCACTAGCAATAAAAAAAAAAAAATAAAAAAAAAAAATTCGTGTGTGCGGTGTAGTTCATAGTGCAATAGTCTATTTGTCCTCAACCAACAAATTCGCAGTGACCGAATATGTGCACATCAAACGCTGATAAGGCACCGAGATCACTAGCAACAAAAAAAAAAAAAAAAAAAAAAGCAATCAATGTTAAATGCCCACTCTCCTCTGTTCTCGTCTGTGTGGAATTCACGAACGTCTTTATGTGTTGAAAACTGCTGACGCGACGGGGGAGGGGTAGAGTTGACGCTTGAAACCGTGCTGGGTTATTCTATTGAGCACACCAGCCACCGCAAATTGTGCCGCGTATTTAACCATGTACATGTATGCATGTACTTATATATACCCTGCCAACCACGGCTACCCACTTGAGACAAATATTCCAATACAACTACACATTTTTTTGTCTATTCACTAACACCAACGCACATTTTCGGGTTATTTTTTGTTTACCTAAAAGCGATGAAAAAAAGTTTTTTCATTTCTTGATTTATTTGAATGAGTGCGAAGGAGAAAACATAATTGTCAATAGTGACAATAGAAAATCCCAAAAAGGGTAATAAAAAACGAGGGAAAATTGCGAGCCATTTGCAATTCTTGTGGGAAGAAGAAAGGTAAGTTAAAAAATTTGCATATTATAAATAAATTTTGAATTAATAACTTTATGGCATTGCAGCATTTAAACAAAGTACTTAGCAATATATAAAAAGGTAAGAACATTTTTGAAATAGTTATAAATACATTTAATTAATTCTTATTTCTCTCTTTAGAAATCTTCAATCAATCATTTGGCAACAGAAGCAGAACAATTTTAATTAGTGAGTTTTTTTGTTAATTTTTAATATATATAAACACATACATATAGTAGATATTTAATTAAATGACCAGTGCGGTTGGTCCTAATAACTTATTTTATAAAATAACTACAATGTTTAATAAGTGCGGGCGGTTACAAATATTCTATTATTCTATTCTTTCGGCCTGCGCAATGGTAAAATTATATATGTACATAAAAGAACGTGTGTTTAAAGCGGCCTGTGCATTACAAATTTTATACATAAAAGAGCGTGTCCTTAAAGCGGCCTGTGCATTACAAATTTTATACATAAAAGAGCGTGTCCTTAAAGCGGCCTGTGCAGTGTTAAAATTTTATATAAAAGAGCGTGTCCTTAAAGCGGACTGTGCAGTATTTAAATTATTTGCAAAAGAACGTGTGTTTAAAGCGGCCTGTGCAGTGTTTAAATTATTTGCAAAAGAATTTTTGTTTTATAACTGAACTTTTTGATTAATTATTTTTTTTTTTTCAAATTTTGCGTTTAATTCTCACCAACGAGAGTTTTGTATATTTATATTTCATTTTATATATGTACATATATATTTTATTATCATATTTTATATTATATAATATTATATTACGTTATTGTTAGACTATATTATATTATATATATATATATATATAGATATATTTTTAAAATTTAAAATGGAGAAAAGGACGTTTTCGAAACTTTTGAGTGAGGAGAAGGCAAAGTTTAGGGCTACAGTTGCGAAGTTTAGAAAAATGAATGAAGATAGTAATTTAGAAAGCGATGATATACCATCCACAAGCAGGGCAGCAGCCTCTGGCAGATTCTTTGAAGTAGCAGATAGTTGTAGTGAAACATTTGACAATTTAGATATTGATGAGGAACTGGAATATAGTGGTAATAGGGAAAATGACAGATTTTTGTTTGATGATGACGAGGTTGATTTTTGTTTAGAAACAAAGGACAAAGATGTTAGTGAGGAACTTCATAAGGGATTGAAGACATGGGCTGTTAAAAATAACATATCCCAAAATAGTTTAACGGACCTTTTACAAACCTTGGATAGAGCAGGTATTAAAGGACTGCCGTTATGTGCAAGGACTCTTTTAGGTACCAGTAGGCAGGTAGTAGAAATTAAATCTGTAGCTGAGGGGGAGTTATTGTATTTGGGAATACAATATAATTTTAATTTTCCAGATTTTGATTTCCTAGACGATGTAGAAAAAATTTCTATAGATGTAGGAATAGATGGACTTAAATTGTATAAAAGTTCCAATAGGACATTATGGCCAATTTTAGGTCATGTAGTAGGCTTCCCTAATATAAGACCTTTTACAATCGCTTGCTTCTCAGGAATGAGTAAGCCAGCGAATGTAAATGACTTTATTAGGGAATTTTGTGAAGAAATAAAGTTCTTGCAAGAAAACGGAGTTAAAGTAGGATCTAGGCAGAATTTGAAAGAGTTTAGTGTTAGGCTTTTTGTTTGTGACGCACCGGCTCGCGCATTTGTCACTGGTGTAAAGTCACACACCGGGAAGAACAGCTGCCCTAAATGCGTATAAATAAATTTATTTTAATTCCTCTATTGCATAATTTGTTTTATAATTTTACATAGACAAATGGAGTTTTCTTTCCCAATCGACACCTCTTCCTCGGAGAACATTAGTTCACGGCAGCGAGATGGTAAAATGACTTTATTGTACTTATATGTTTTTCATTGTAATCATTTTAACTTTCTTTATAGGAGAAGAAATGGGCACATTTCGTGTCGCCGAGCCCCATTCGCAGCGTATGGCCACCCAACTCCAACATAATATAAGTGGGGATACTGCGTCGGTACTGCAGAAAATCATCGAAAGCCTTGGTAGAATAGAATCTCGGCAAGAGGACATGAGAAAACGGCAAGAAGATATGATAAAACGGTTATCAGCTCTAGAAAACGCTCTTGCTGAGAAGGTATTTGTTGAAATAAAATGATTATTTTTTAAAATTATTTTAATTATTTATTATTTTAAATTTCAGATGCCAGAACGTGCGGAGATACAAGCACAAGGACAATTGTTGCGGGAGTGTAAGGTGCTCTCGGCAAAAACCCACCGCTGTGTAAGCCGCATCACTGGCGAAGGAATAAGCGAGGAGCAGATTCTATTGCAAAGCTTGTTCCCCATGTCGTCAGAGGAAACACTGCTGAAGGTGGAGGAGCACCTTACACGCCAAGATTACTCTGACGCTATGGTAAGTTTGCATATCTTTCCATATACCTATATATAAATATTTATATATAAATATATGTACATTTATAGACGGCCATTGCTATAAATTTAAAATCTACCAAGGACTCGATAGAAAAGGTATTGCAGTCCTTATTTAGTGACGAGTTGGTGTGGCTGTACAACTACGATGGCAAAGCGGGAAAAAAGGCTCTAAACAAATTAAAAATAGTGGATATCACTCTCGGTAATATTAATCTATTTTTATTCTTTCCTTTTTATTCTTTCCTTTTTAGTTTTCCTTTTTAATTTTTCCTTTTCAATTTTTCCTTTTCAATTTTCCCTTTTTAGTTTTCCTTTTTAATTTTTTCTTTTTAATTTTTCGTTTTTAATTTTTCTTTTTTAATTTTTCTTTTTTAATTTTTACTTTTTAATTATTAATATTTTGTATATAGCTGTATTTGCAAATATGCACGACAAAAAAATTTTAGCTGTAAGACATTTTGTAAGTTTAAGTCATAACCGATACAAACATGTAAGGCGTAATATGAGGAATTAGATCCTTTTAAATTTAATTTTAAGTTTTTCTTTATTTTTATATTCATTGTATTAGTAGGTAATATTTCTGAATAAAATGAGAAATAATTAATGTTTTTCTTAAAATAATCGTTTGTTTCAACTTTATTTTATTTTAATCTTCTTTCAGGTATTTGTCTTTTATGATAATTTTCCACTCTTTTATTTTCAGGTTTTAATAATCTTTATTTTATTTTCAGGTATTTGTCTTTTATGATAATTTTCCACTCTTTTATTTTCAGGTATTTGTCTTTTATGATAATTTTCCACTCTTTTATTTTCAGGTAATTAATAATCTTTATTTTATTTTCAGGTATTTGTCTTTTATGATAATTTTCCACTCTTTTATTTTCAGGTATTTGTCTTTTATGATAATATTCCACTCTTTTATTTTCAGGTTTTAATAATCTTTATTTTATTTTCAGGTATTTGTCTTTTATGATAATTTTCCACTCTTTTATTTTCAGGTATTTGTCTTTTATGATAATTTTCCACTCTTTTATTTTCAGGTATTTGTCTTTTATAATATTATTCGTTTCTTTTATTTTCAGGTTTTAATAATCTTTATTTTACTTTCAGGTATTTGTCTTTTATAATCTTTTTTCACTCTTTTATTTTCAGCTATTAACGATTATTTTCTTTAATTAATCTTTTTTCAGATGAAATTCTTTTTTAAATTAAATATATTTTTATTTATGAAATATATTTGTTATAATTTTATGTAAATATTTATTAAAATAAATAAAATTAATAATTTAAAAATTAAAAAGTTGTCTGAAATTTTAATAAATTTTTAAAGTAGGAATTAAAAAATGCAACCCTGCATCAGCTGTTTAAAATGCAACCCTGTATCAGCCGTCGATCGGGGATATTAGAGCAGGACAGATATACTTTTCTATATGACACTGCTGAATGAGCGCAACAGAGATGTATGATCACATGTATACGTACGTGTGAGGGGAAAAGACGGTCGAATATTCGGTCTGCCTAAGACACACTCTATATGTTTATCCCCACGTTTACCACCATGCAACCAGCCGATTATCTGGATGTTTACCCACTCATGGTTGGCAGGGTAAAAGTATTAAATATACACACACAAAACCTAAAACACTGCAATATTGCCGCGTGTTCGCTAACCTACCCCTATACAAATAATATTATACATTATACATTATATTTACATTTTATATTACAGTTAAATTGGAAGCTTACATCAACACCACACTCACCAAAAGGAAAGGAGAACACACACATATATAAACATAATCTTAAGTCAACATTACATACAATTATTTTATAGTCAACACTACATAACATATATACCATTATTATCACTAGATTAATAAGTCACATATCACACACATATATATTAACATAATTTTTTACCAATACTACTACAAATTACACTATACTACACTACACCACAGTACAGCATAATAATATTATTACCAATGTCAAAACAAGCCGTACTAATAACAAGACCAGGAGCAGGCTAGGTTTAAGAAGCGGTGACAATCTTTCTGAGATAAGGACATTAGAAGAAGACGAACAGTTAGAGCAAGTCCGTCAGTCGGAACAACTAATCAATAACAACAATATGGATTCTGGCAATTCATCAGGTCTTCTAAGTCCCACACGCAGTAGATCGTCTACCCTCATTAATACTAACCTTAACCCAACCGACATATTGGCCTTTGTCGAACAGCTCCCTAAATTCGAAGGCCCCCCTGATAACCTCGAAAAATTTATAACTAGCGTAGAAGAACTACTCTTATTGATTAAATCAGTGGATCAGACACCATATGGACAACTTCTCCTTAGGGGCGTCCGAAACAAAATTATTGGCAAAGCAGACGAGGCCTTAATTCTTTGTGACACACGGCTAAACTGGGACGATGTCAAAACAAACCTTAAACGCCTTTATAGCAGTAAGAAAACTGAAGCCATGTTACTTAGGGAAATCCAAACCCTCCCAGACGGGCTCACGATGGGAAAGTTATTCTTTACAATTATCAAATTGAGAAGTCAATTAACGACACTAGCTAAAGATATAGACCAGAATAGTTACGGCCTTGCAGCCAAACGTGCCCTATATGACGAAATCTGTCTTAACGCATTTATCGTCGGGCTTAAAGACCCACTAAGGACAATAATCAGAACCCGAAACCCAGAGACAATAGAGAAAGCCTACGAATACGGACAGATTGAGCAAAGCTTCTTTTACCAGAACAGACAACAGGAAGATCGTAACCACGACAGATCGAAAGACCGAAACCACCCATATTTAAGAAGAAATCAGCAGGAACAAAAACAATCGAACAATAACAACAATAATAACAGCAACAACCGTTATATTTCACACCAACAAACAAACACCCAACAACGAGGACAAACAGTTAGCAACCAAAACCCCTTCCGTAATAACGGAAAGTCAATTTCGTCAAACCAACAAAGCGGTAACGGTCCTTCTACAGGTGCTACTCTATGCAACATCAGTGATGATGGAAATTTTCCGCTAGGAGCCTCGGTAGACCAGTCGGGTACCTAAACAAAGAGACCCACGGAACATCCTTACCGTATATTCTCTTATCCACAAAGCTTATTGTTACAAACCCCCTTAAGTTCTTAATAGACACCGGGTCCACCTATTCATTTATAAACCCATCACTAATTACAAAAAATTATAGAAAGAAACTAGAGACAAATGTCAATATCCACACTGTATTGAATACGTTCCAAATCGAGGAATATACAGATACCATTACGTTTCAGCAATTTAAACAAACGATTAACTTCAAATTCCTTTTGTTTGATTTTCACCCACACTTTAATGGACTTTTAGGCATGGACCTCCTATCCGCTTTGAACGTAAAAATAAACATTTCAGACTCTATTTTGGAAACCCCTGAAACTGCCATTCCCATTCTAACACGAGCAAACCCTGTAGACGTATTACATACCGTGCCACAAAATAGCAAAATAAGACTACCACTCCCGGTAAACCTTATGCAGGGAGATTTCATTTGCGAGACCACAAACTTTGACAACAAATTATCTATTTCGGGCGGGTTGTACACTGCAACTGCTGGTTTCGCATACTTCGAAGTCTGTAACGGTTCCGACCAAAATCAAACACTCTACTTGGAGGAACCGCTACAGGCAGAGGAATTCTCTTTTCACAATTACGGACAACTGCACTGCATGTTCGCAGCGTCAAACCCAAAACAAAAAATTAGCCAACAAGAACTAAACATTCGGACAGAACACTTAAACGATGAAGAAAAACAGAATTTGATCAAACTATGCAAATCTTTCAAAAAACTTTTTTACAACGAAGGGGACCAACTTACATTTTCCAATACCATTACGCATTCCATACCGACAGTAGACAATGTCCCGATACACACGAAGTCATACCGATACCCATTCATACACAAGGAGGAAGTTCGCAAACAAATTTCTAAAATGCTTCAACAAAATATTATTAAAAACAGCCATTCACCTTGGAGTGCACCCGTTTGGGTTGTGCCAAAAAAAGCCGACGCCATGGGTGAGAAAAAATGGCGCCTTGTAATAGATTTTCGTAAACTAAACGAAAAAAACCATTTCCGATAAGTATCCGATCCCAAACATAGCAGACATACTAGATAATATAGGAAAAACAAAATATTTCACAACAATAGACTTAGCAAGTGGATTTCATCAAATCGAAATGAATGCACATGATGCAAACAAAACGGCATTTACTGTTGAAAATGGACATTACGAATTCACAAGAATGCCTTTCGGCCTCAAAAATGCACCTGCAACATTTCAACGCGTTATGGACAACGTCCTAGGCGACCTAGTGGGAAACATTTGCCTCGTTTATCTAGACGACATTATCATATTTTCGTCTTCGCTTCAGAAACATATTGGGGACATTAAATTAGTATTCACAAAATTACAAAACGCCAACTTAAAGATTCAACCGACTAAGTGTAACTTCCTGAGAAAGGAACTTGATTTTCTTGGACATATCGTTACCCAAGAGGGTGTTAAACCAAATCCAGACAAGATCCAGGCTATAAAAGATTTTCCCTGTCCAAGGACCACCAGGGAGATCAAGTCTTTTTTGGGCTTACTTGGGTACTATAGGAAATTCATAAGGGATTTCGCAAAAATAACTAAACCTATAACAAGGCAATTAAAAGGAAAAAAGTCTATAGTAATAGATGACGATTTCAAAAACGCATTCGAAACTTCGAAAACCCTCTTGTGCAACGACCCAATATTGGCATACCCCGACTTTACCAAAACGTTCACACTGACTACTGATGCAAGTAATTACGCTATAGGTTCAGTGCTGTCGCAAGGCCCAGATACAAATGACAGGCCAATATCGTTCGCTAGTAGAACGCTTTCGGATACAGAAATCAGGTACTCCACAATCGAAAAAGAGATGCTAGCTATCGTTTGGTCTGTGGGGCACTTCAGGCCATACCTTTTCGGGCGAAGATTCAGAATAGTTACAGACCACAAACCACTAATCTGGCTAGAAAACTTAAAAGGCCAAAATCCCAAGTTACTTCGGTGGAAAACCACCCTGGCTGCCTACGACTATGAAGTAGTATATAAAAAAGGGTCACAAAATGTAGTCGCTGACGCACTCAGCCGAATAGAACCAAATCTAAACATTAACGAAGACCCACAGAGAATACCGGTTGTCCAACAACCTTTAAACCATTTTAACAATCAAACGGTATTTTGCATTGGGACGTCTTCAATACGGATAACAACGCCATTTGCCTACAAAACAAGACGTGTAATCTCAGAACCTGTATATACCTTCGATTCTATCACCAACATCCTCCAAACAATTCTAAAACCCAACAAAACGTTCGCAATATTTGCACCCGACCATATTTTTCTAATCATAGAAGAATCTTACAACAATTATTTCGCTGAAGGTGACCTATACAAGATTAGTCGATGTAAAACATTTCTACCGGAAGTCACGGACCCAGAAGACCAGAAAAACAAGATACGCACATATCATATTAACAATAACCATAGGGGAATAGATGAAACCTTCAATCACCTGAGGAGGGATATTTATTTCCCATGCATGAAAAATATCATTACTCAAGTGATAAAAGACTGCAACATTTGCTTAACCCTCAAATACGACAGACATCCCCAAAAGCCATTCATGCAGACCCCGCCTGCCCCAGCAGGACCCTTAGAGGTTGTCCACATTGACATTTATTCTATTAATAATACCTGCAACCTCACCGTCATTGACAAATTTTCTAAATTCGCACAGGCGTACCCACTTAGTAACAGAAGCTCTGTGAAAGTTATTGAGGCCTTGTTTAAATTTATGAGCAACTTCGGTTTACCAAAAAAGCTAGTCATTGACCAGGGTGCGGAATTCTCCGGAAACCTGTTTAATGATTTTCTCGCTCAGTACAACATAATAGCACACACAACCTCATTCCAGCAGTCAACCGGGAATGCACCCGTTGAAAGACTTCATTCCACCATGACGGAGTTGTATAGAATAATTATGAATCGCAGGAAGGAACTACACCTAGAATGCGAACACTCTGAAATACTTACGGAAGTATTAACCACGTACAATAACGCAATACACGCTAGCACAACACATACCCCTTTCGAACTCTTCCATGGTAGAACACACATGTTTGAAAAAACTATTTCATACGACAACCATCACGATTATCTTAGAAAGCTTAACGAATTCAGAAGGGACCTTTTTCCTAAAATACAGCAACATTTAAACAACACTACCGAGAAAAGACTTACAAAATTAAACAAGGATAGGGAACCGCCAATCGCTGTTGAAAGTAATGACACAGTATTCAGAAAAGAAAACAGAAGGAGCAAAGTAACACCAAGGTTTTCACTACACAGTGCAGCAAAAGATAAAGGTATCACATTCTTAACCACCAAAGGTCAGAAACTCCATAAACAAAAAATTAGAAGAATCATTAGGAGGAATAGAAATACCCAAACCCAAGACACAAACACTAATAACTAACAAACCTTTCACTCGCATTTCGATTTTAATCAGTAAGCTGGGACTAATCCCAAAAATTCATACACGTATTTGTTAAAAAAATAAAAAAAAAAAAAAAAAAAAAATGTACATATACAACTAGACAAACACGTCTACAAGCCAATATTAAAAAAAAAAAAAAAAAAAATTATAATTTTAAGTTTGATTATCCATAAGCAACATATACATTTATCGGAACTCGCACAAATTGTTCTCTACGACATTTATTCATACTGTCCTGCTACCTATATTTAAGTTCCAATGTATCATCAGAGTTTCGCTTACAACAGTAGCGGTATACACCGGTTTCAATAGGAATGCGGCGTCATGAGGGCCAGACCAGTCACAAATTAAAGTCCGATTGCCGGTCATCTCACACTGCATAACTGGACGTCAGTCGGGAAGATTGATCACTTAGATCCCTGTACGAATTACTTAATCTTGGCCGCATATTTCACAACGGGCGTACACCTTATCAGTCTTCGTGTTTGCAACAAGACGACCACAGATGTGCACAGCTTGCCTACAGCGTGTCCCATCTCCGCTACTTGTCGATCTCGCCATGTCCTCACTATGGCTTACTCTCCACACTGGGGGGGGAGGAGTTATCATATCTTCCCCGACCCTTCTGCTATACAACAAGTCGCACATTCCTGGAACAATGAAGCGACAGGCAAATACTAATTTCTCGTCTATGTGCTTATGCAAAAAACTCAGCGATCATTGGTGCCGCACATAGAAACCGCTATACGTAGACGACTGGCTGACGCCACGACAGAAAAAATCAGAAGCAAGAGTTATCATATCTTCCCCGACCCTTCTGCTGTACAACAAGTCGCACATTCCTGGAACAATGAAGCGACAGGCAAATACTAATTTCTCGTCTATGTGCTTATGCAAAAAACTCAGCGATCATTGGTGCCGCACATAGAAACCGCTATACGTAGAAGACTGGCTGACGCCACGAGAGAAAAATCAGAAGCAAGGCGGACAGTTTTTCGGCTGGCCAGCAGCCGGCAGTTGGCTGCGAACTAGCAAGGCGAACACTTGTGCAAAAATAAAAATAAAATAAAAGAGTCTAATACCACGAAAATAAATAAGTGTTTCATTTAAAACATAACTCGTATGCTTGTATTTTGTATGTATAGCAGAGTTTTTGTAGGCAACCGCATGTACCGGAGCGTTATTTGAAATAGGCGTCGCATAGCCGACATATATTACGGTACTTTGGACTGTACATGCGCAAATAAGCATAGTAGCAGAAATGGAGAAACTGTTACTGAGTGAGGTCTGATCGTATTCTGTGAATAGAGAGGCAGATCCGTTAGGTACTTTTAGAGTAATGAAGGAGTGCACAATAATTAGGTGCTGTACCCTCGCAGAATCAGTTCGAAAAGTCGAAAAGAGCAGAACTTACTATGTTTTAGTAATAAAAAGTATAAAGTGAAGTTGTTATTCTATAATAGAATAAAAGTGTGAAGTGCTAAATAATTGGATGGTCTACGAACAAAATCCCCCATGTACATGAATTTAATAAATACATATGTATGTACATATATTGTTTTATATTTCAGAAACATTGGTTTTATTTTTTTTGTAGTTTTAGAATTAATGAAACCGTATTAGTCAAATCACTGGCCATTTTGAAACGAAAACGCTAGCGATTTCTGTACGATTGGTCTTACAGCGTACCGCTCAATTACTCTCGTAGGACATTGTAATGTACAATTCGTTAGTGACATAACTTTACGATTAATTGGGCTCTTCTTTCTCTCAAATTTAGTTATTTGACAAATTAAACTTATTTATATGTATGTATGTAGTAGGTAATTACCTTACATTTTACATTTTAGGATAAAAGTATTTATTTTACAATTGAACGAAAATTTCATACGAAAACCTCTATGATTATTACGGAAATGCTCATTTTAAATGCTTGTTATTATCACATTTCATTCTTATCAGTAATTTCATTTAACTTAATATTTGATTTTTTTTAGATTAAGATTGCTATATAAAAAAATATATATTATATAGTTATAAGTAAAAAGATTTACATACATATACTTAAATACTGGAATTTTACAAAGAGTATATTATTATTGCAAACATTAACAAAAGGTCTTTGAAATACATCTGGATCAGAATTTTGAGCCTATGTTATGTTTGACACATATTATTTACGATTTTTAAATAATAGCGTATTGGTCCTGCATATACTCGTATCAAATTGGGATCTTATCATCGATGGTTTGCTAATTAAATTTGCGGTGATCAATAACAACACGCCATTGTGGTTTTCCGTTTTTATCAGTTTGGGTACAACCCATAATGGCGAATTATGGGGATTATTACTGAATATGTACATATGTATGTATGTACAAAGTCGACTGTGAATTGGTGTATCGCTTTTTCGTGTTATTATACATATGTACATATGTTTAATTTAATTAATCTAATAGGGTAGTATGTATGTATATAAGTTAAAATTAGTTAACACCACACCTAGCAAGATTAACTGCTACCAATGCTACGCAAGATCATGCTGGAATGCTTGCTACCTTTATTTGCATATCCATACTGTTTATGCTTATTAACACCAACAAAAGCGCACAGTATGAACGTAACTCTTTGACGGGTAACATTTGAAAGGTGATGCAAAAAACACTGAAGTGTTACGGTACCTTTAGAAGTTGTAGTTGCAATCATAAAGCTGCTCCTAGCAAGAACGCCTGAAGATCGCATAGCAAAAGCGATATTTTACCTCTTGTAAAGCGAGCCATAAATAAGTAAAATACGAGTATGTGTACATACATACATATGTATGTATATTAGGGTGTGTCATTCTGAGACAACCTTTTTTTTTCAACTGAAAAACAGGCTCAAAACTTTCGAAAATGTGTAAAAAAAACTCACTCAAAAGATGAGCTCTTAATATTAATATTAAGAGGTGCCTATTTCAAATCTTCTGTTTTCCATCTAAATTACATGGAAAAAAAAAATCTTTTTTTTTGTGGTGGCTATTGTGCGGAGGTTTTATATGTGCCCCGATGGCTGCCAGTAGGGATGGTAAACTCGAATCCGATTCTACTCGAGAATCGAGTTTTCTCGTAAAAAGAATCGATTATTTTACGAGAAAACTCGATTTTCAGTTGAAAAAAAAGGTTGCCACAGAATGGCACACTCTAATGTATATGTATGTATGTATGTAAGTATACGATTATGTTTTACCTTAGTTACGGCAGATGTATTGTATACATATGTGAAGTAATTAAAATGAGAAATAAATAAGTGAAAAATAAATAATTACGTTTTTAACTTAAATATTAATATTATTGATTCTTTCACATTCGGTAAACAATTAATATAACGGAAGAATAATGTCTTTGAAGTGTGTCAATACTTCCCTTACACTTCATATACATATGTATGTACATACCTTTTATAAACATTTTCGAACTATCGTGTAACTTTACACCTCGTAAAGAGAGAGGGCCTAAATTTTATAAAAGCGGCAGTCAATTTAGCCTACCTCCTATATAACTTATAATAGAAATTTCAAACATTCGGCTTCCACATACTACATAGATTGGAAATGGTATGTAAGGTAATGAATGATATGGTATGAAAAAGCTTACCAGACAGCATTTTAATACAATGTGGCATATTAATTGTGTGTGGTGTTAGCAAAAATCGACTGAAGAATCGATTCACGTTTTCGTTGGCTGTAATCCTTGCAAGTTGGAAGAGTTTCGTGTTTGTTATAAATCATGCCAAAACTTTTAATAAACGTATTTCTTGGTTTTACTGCATGTTGATGTCTACACAACTTCGGTTTTATTACACTTAGTTTCGCTCCAGTATCTATTCTAAATGATTCTTAGTTTCCTTATAAGCGTATTTACAATTATACTATATGGTAGTTTTCTTCGGCTGCTAATTGAAAAATGATTGATGATGTACTAGAATTTTCATTATTCGAAGAAGCATTACTATTTGAAGCAAAGAGCTATTGATTTTGTGGACGAGTTTTCGGCCATTAATACGAATATTAGATGAAAACCTCGACTGTACCGAAGCGTGCCGGTATAAGGGGGTATTCTACTCTAGAATTTTGAAAAATCCGATTTTTTCATTTTTAGACCCTTAAGAACATATCCTCCAGAGGATTTTTAAAAATTAAAATTATTTTAAGAGCTACAGTTACTTTAGTGACGCAGTACCTAGCCCGGTAGGTAGGTAAACTCACTTTTTTAAACGCGTTTTTCTCGAAACTACTTTTTTCCACACGGTACCGGCACTATCTCAAGTTCTGTACAACCGATTTACTTGAAATTTTGTGTGAATCTTCTTTATATTATCCTTTATCCTTTACCTTTATATAATCCTTAATCCTTTGTTTTTAATACTTAAATTAAAAAAAAACGTAAAAAATGATTTTTATTTTCAGGCAGTCGCCATTTTTCAAAAAATGTTTTTTTTTCGTGTTCCCTGAGGTAGGGACTATAACAGCATTCTTTTTTTTTAGACCACCAGGAGAGTCAGGCTCAATGTCACCAGGATACACCATTTTCTTTTTTACAACTGTATCTCCAGATAACTTGAATATAAATTGTGATCTTAATGAAACTTTTTTTTTTTTTTTTTTTTTCAAAAATTAATTTATTTATTGTATCTGCTTTTCTTAAAGCCTAATGAAATCTTATCTATTTAAAAAACTATACAGACTCAAGCAAGTGATTGAGCTGTTTTGGTGTTACGTCGCTCTTTAATACGCAGGCATATCTCTTCTTTTAAGTCGTGTTTGATCGCTGGAATGTACCAAAGCATTAGCCAAAGGGTTTGGGTGATCTCGGAGTTTAGATATATATTTAATTTCTGCTGTCTTCTACTTCTTTTTTTACCATAGGAATACCAAGGTCTTTATGGATATTTTCGTTACGCATGTACCATGGTGAACACGTGATTGTTCTAAGCATTTTTGATTGGAACCTTTGTATTAGATCAATATTAGTTGCACAGGTCGTACCCCACAGTTGAATGCCATACATCCAAATCGGGCTTTATGACCGCATTATATAAGAGCACTTTTGTTGTCTAGGCTAAGTTTGGAGTTTTTATTTAAAAGCCAATTTAAATTTGCAGCTCTAATCTTCATACATGTTATTTTACTAGATACGTGTTTTCTCCACGTGAGCCTTCTATCTAGGTGAATTCCAAGATATGTTACTTCGTTTCGCTTGGGGTACTAAGATATTGTTTATTTTTACTGCCGGGCACATATTTGGTTCTTAGCGAGAATGTAATGTGCTTACACTTCTGTTCATTCACATTTATACGCCAGTTCGCTAGCCATTCTTCGACAGAACTTAAATGCTCCGTTAATATTCTTGATGCTACAATGTGGCATTTGTTACGGCTCACTATTGGGGTGGGGGGGGGGGGGGGTGAATACACACATATACATATATACATAGTTATTAAGAAATTAGAATTAAGAAATGTATTGCAGGGAAGAAATTTTTAATAAAAGAAAATCAGAGTCAAAAGTGAACTCTCACAGTACAGACTTAAGCAGAGATAACGAGATCCCCAACTCTCCTGTCACAGGAAATGTGAGAGACGCTCACCTACCGAACTACTTGACAGTGGGACTGGATTGGGTTAGGTCTTGTTGACGTTTATGCAATTTGGAATGACTGGAAAACGGCCAAGATTGAAAATTATACCAAAATCATATAGAATGTGAACGGAGAGGAATTCTGTTGCCGCCGTTCAAGATCGCCTAATAAAAATTTTGTTTAAAACAATGAAAATCAAAGAAAATGCGAAATTTAAATACTATTTTTTTTCACAATGAAACAGTTTTGTAAATTTAATGCATAATAGAATTAATTTTCTATTACAATTGATTAAAAACATTTATTAATTGAGAAACTAAACAGGGCTTAATTCACCTTATTAAGTATTGAAAAAAAAGATCGAAAGTCAGTTGTTTTAATATACCATAAAATCATAAAAAAGGAATTAAGTAGAGTTTCGCCCATATATTAAAAGGTCCAAGTATATAATAATTGTTGCAATCATAATAAATGTTGGGTATTTTAATTTAAAATGCCCAAAAATTCCCAATCTTTGTTCGATCTGGGCCATAATGGAAAATGTGTATAAAAAAAACGCTTATTTTGAGGCGCTTCTCATCACTGGAATAACTGGCATAAGTTGGCATCCCATTATCCCTGGACTTAAGCAAAGACTGTTTTTTCTGTACACAGGTTCATGGCGACATCGCAGAAATAAGGAAGCAAAAGTTTAAGATGGATGTTGCAGCAAGGGAAAGGAAAATGTCAATCAAAGAAAAAGAATTAGAGTTAAAAGAAAAACAAATAGAACTAAAAAAAGGAGAAATTAATGACAAATTGGAAATTGAAAAAATGAAATTACAAATGCAGGAGAGGTTGTCAATAGAAGAGCTTAGGCTAAAATATAAATAATTTTACAATGCACTACATTTTTAGTTCACTTTTGTTATAAATTTATTTTTATTATTATGTGTTTTTTTATGTTTAAATGAAGTTTTTATTATATAAGTTTTGTTGTGATATTAACAGTTAGTGCCTTTTGAAGAATACGAAAATGAAATGATAAATGTACCTAACCCAAAATAAAAGAACCAAAATCAAAAATATGGTTAGATTATATTTAAGCAAAATAATCATGCATTTTTATTAACTTGTATGATTAAAGAACAAATGCATATACATATGTGCATAAGTATTAAATATTTTGATTTTGTATATAACAAAGCAAGCAATTTCTCTTATTATTTTCTGATATTAAAGGCAATTGAGGCATCAAAACTTCATTACTGTTTTCATTATCTATATCGAAACTGATTAACATGTTGTGAAGAATACAACACACCATAATCCAGTCATTGCAATCCTTCTTATTAGACGTTGAGATCATTCTAAATTTAAGCTCCTTTAAACTACCGAATTTCTCTTTCAAAAGACCAAAACAATTCTCAATTCGTACACGGTATTTGGAAAAATACGCGTTGAATAAATCCCTTTCTTCTTTTCTATGTTCAACACTGTTTTGCCGAAAGGGCGTTATTAAATATGGTTTCAATGGATAGGCACTATCTCCCGCGATCCACTGTAATGTCGACAAGAATCGTTCCGGATGCTTTGCTAGTGAACAATTTGAAAATATTTTCGCGTTATGTACACTGTCTGGGTAACCAATCGTCACCTGTCTTATGCGCAATTTATAGTCACAAATCGCTTGTAGTTTTACAGAATATTGACGTTTACGCGAATAGTAAATTTCATGCTACATAACTGGTGCTTCAGCTAATTTTATTTCGGAACCATCGATGTAACCCACACACCCTGGCATTTCTTTCGCAGTTGCGGACACAATTTCCAGTCTTTCTCTTTCATTGGGCCAGTATAAAAACTCATTTTTTAATCGCAATATGGCTTTAAAAATTCGTTGCGTTACATTTTTAATAGTGCCTCCATCACCCACACCAAATAAGGAAGCCACTTTGCGAACAGATTGTCCATCGCCGGAAGATCCCAACCGATACAGCACTATTTTGAGTTGCAGTTCGAATGGAAGTTGTGAAGCACTTGAACTTGTCTTAAAAACAGCGTCATTTTTAATTAATTCAAAGATACGTTCGCATTACTCCGGGCGAACACGAAGCATCTGATTGAATCTGCTTTCGTCAAGATTCCTTAGCACATTTCCCTGCCAACTGGAACATTTTAGTAAGCCGAAATAAACGCTTCTTCTGTTGCTCAGCAAACAACTCATGCTGATCAAAAAAAAGAGAGTGTGCTTATGACCGCACGACTGAAGTAAAACTTCTTTCTCTCTCTCTATATGTACAGTGGCGGACAAAGTCTACATACACCCCCTGTTTTCTTCGATGTGAGAGTACAAAAAGTTTTTAGAAAAATGTTTTATACAGTTTTATTCTAATATTTATTATAATAGCAATTAACTAAAAAAATCTATTATTTAACATAAAACAACAAATTTATGGAAGAAAAACTCAAAAATTGCTTTGACAAAAGTCTACATACAGTTCAAATCTCATACTTTGTACATTGTTATATTAACAGTAAGGTAACGTTAGCCTTTTTCTTTTATTTCAATATGTTTATTGTTTGATATTTATTGAATTTAGTTGTGGTTTAAACACTTCAATAGCTATAATGGCTCCGCGAAATGAAATATCAATTGATGTAAGAAATTTGGTGATAAAAGAAAGAAAAGAAAAAAAATCATATGGTGAAATTTCTAAAATTTTAAACTTGAGTCGAGCAACAGTACAGACAATTCTAAAAAACTTTAAAAATAATGGTTCCAACGAAAATAAACCGCGCAGTGGACGCCCAAAAAAACAATCTCGTAGATACGTCAGCCTGATTCTCAACGAAGTAGACCAAAATCCAAAAGTAAATGCTCCAAATATAGCCGAACGCATAGCGAGTACGTCACAAATGAGTATCCAACCAAGAACAATAAAAAAAAACTCTAAACGATAACGGATTCCACAGTAGAACACCACGGAAGAAACCTTTTATTTCTGAAAAAATCGGAAAATTCGTTTAAAGTTCGCCAAAAAACACAAAGAAAAGGAAATGGATTTTTGGAAAAAAGTTTTCATTTACAGATGATTCTAAAGAGGGAATCTCTTTTTGGTAGAACACTGATGAGAAAGTGCTAAAATTTGATGGAAAACTAACGCCACGCTGAACCGAAGAACAGTAGTATCAATTGTGAAGCTCGGTGGCGGCAGCGTAATGGTTTGGGGAGTTGTTGCGGCCTCTGGAGTTAGAAATTCGGACTTTATTGAAGGTGAAATGGACGGTTATAAGTATAAGTCTCTGTTGCAACATAATTTGAAGCCTTTGGTGGATAATTTAGGGCTCGGTTCCGGTTGGATATTTCAACAAGATAACGATCCGATGCATGCGGCGCAAATTGTCAAGGATTGGTTGCATTATTATACTCCAAATTAATTAAATACACCACCTCAAAGTCCAAATATGAATATTATTGAACATGTCTGGGAGATTTTGGAGCGTAGAATTAGAAAGAACCAAGTTTCTAGTTCTGCTATACTCTAAGAGCCCATATTGGAACCTTGGAACAGCATACATCTGCAGCGTTGACAAATTTAGCAGAATCAATGCCACGGCGTCTTCAAGCAGTTATAGATACCAATGGGGACCCAACTAAATACTAAAACATCTTAATAAGTAGCATTTTTTACAGTTTTTCGCACTGAACTAAGATATTTTTGTACTGTATGTAGACTTTTGTCAACACAATATTTGAGTTTTTATTCCATAAATTTGTCGTTTTATATTAATTAATGGATTTTTTAAGTTTGTTGTTATTAGAAAGAAGATTAGAATAAAACTGTATCAACACATTTTCTAAAAAGTTTTTGTACTCTCACATCGAAGAAAACAGGGGGTGTATGTAGACTTTTGTCCGCCACTGTATATATATGAATGTGTGTGTGCAATATATACATGTATGCACATATACATATATTTATTTCCTACAAATATTTAAATTTATTTTATGTTTTCATTAGTAAATTAATACTTTTGCATAGATCTTTTATTTTTTTGCATTGTTTTATTCGTTATTTTCATTATTGGGTACATCAGTAATTACTGTGGTTGATTGTAAAACCGAGACAATAGGCTTATGATACGAGAAATACGATACATATATTTTAGAATTAAAATTAGACAGAAATCTAGAAAAAACTGCATCGATTGTTGTTCCATGTCTTGTAGTTGGCTCATTACGGTCATTATTCATTTGTAATTCTAATTTATCTCGTAGAAAGTTTATCAAGAGTTGTCCATTTTCGGATGCGAAATTGATATTGAAATCTCCTGCTAAGATTAGTGGCAACGTATGATAGTTTTCTCCTAGTTCTTCAGAACCTACTCGACCATAAATCATAAGTCTTCTGTATATAAACTTTATGATATTATTAACTGTGTTATTGGACGACATGTAAACAACTACCATTATGATGTTTGTTCCATCGTCCAAAACACGGGAAAAATTAGGAAAAATTATTTTAATTTTATTCCTCTTTATTTTTATTTAAATAAAGTAATATTTCAAATAAATTATATTTATTTCCACTATTACAAAGTGAAGATGTGCAAAATGAACTTCATTTCTTCAAAGAAAATTGATGACCTTCATGAAATGTGCATATTCGCATTATTTCGTTATCATTTCCATATTTGTACCAATAGAATTTCTATGGCATATACATACATACATATGTATATTATTTCTTTGGCACATTTGTCTGTATGTTACGAAAACAAATGCGAGCCACATACATATGTACATATGTACATACATTCATAATAACAAGTGTCGCACGCATCTTTCGCATCTCCGTTGTCACGGACAATCAATGGCCGAAACTCAAAGAGTCACGCCCGGAACACATAGAGCGGGGCAGGCTGCAAGCGACATCTGTCAAATATTAAAATACACACGTTCTTATGGACACAGTTATGTAGTTGTGCAGCTGCCTAAATAACTGTGTCCTTAGGAATGTGTGTATTTCAATATCAGCTTCAGATGGCGCTTGCAGTCTGTCGCGTTCTATGTGTTCAGCACATCAATCTGTCGAAGCATTGACGCGACGAGACGCGAAAGAAACTAACAAACGATCGCCGATTGTTACCGCTTCCCTTGCCGCTGTAACAGCTTCGCCGTCCAACGTGCGTAAATATGTATTCATATGTATGAACTTGCATAAGGAGCATGCATGCATGTGTTTATGTCTTCATATTCATATTCATGCATACATATATTTATGTCTCTTCATATTCTTGCGTATGTGAGACAGAGAACATAATGTATTTTGTACACATTTTCGGTGTCAAAATGAAACAAAATATAAACTAGCAAAACGAAATTCTTCGTTGGGAGTCTCTTCATATTCTCTTCTTCGGCATATATGCCTTGTCATCATATGCCGTAAATACATATATTTCTGTCTCTTCATATTCTCGGTTAGAATATGTGAGAGAATTGTAAACAATGTTAAAATTGCGAGGCGAATTCCGACCTTACAAACAATGTTAACAAATTTTATGTTCTCTGTCTATACTTTTAAGTTCTCTGGTTCTTGCAAATTTGTTTACATGCACACATAATTACATACATATGTATGTACGTGAATATGCGCGACCGCTTGGTCTTTTAATATGTATGTACATATGTTAAATGAAATGTCGTAAATTTGGCAACGCGGTGAGCATTCTCTATATTATACGTTCTCTGCGTTCGCCTCGCCTGATCACACTTTTCGTTACAAATTCGCCTGATCACATCTGTGTTCGTCACGCGTTCGTCAGTTTACTCCCCAAGCCAAGCGCGCCTAAAGAAGTTTTACTTCAAAAACTTTCAATAGCTTCGTCTTCTTCGTCACCTGGCAAAGTATAAATATTTGTATTTATTGAAGAAATGTATGCAAATACTCACTTGATTCAACTCCTAATAGAGCCAATGCATGATTTTCACATAAAGAAGCTATACAGGCAGGTTCTGGAATTCACTTCCGAGTGAATATCAAACAAAATTCGTTTTCAATCCGGCATTTGGTGTTCTGTGTTTCACTTTCACAATTTCCATTCCACACTTTTTCTAAAATGAATTCCGAGTGAATACGCATGTTCTGGAAACGAATTCACAAGAAAAAATTCGGTTAGCATTCACATCAGTTTCAATTTGCGGATTTGGTGTATAAAAGAAATGTAAGTAATTAAAAATTAAAAATATTGTAGTTTTAACACGTACTTTAACAACTTTTAAAGGGGCAAACACAAGAATGCAATCCAAGTAGCAATCCTTCTTCAATTTATGGAGAAGCACAGCAATATCGCCCGAGGATTTGTCAAAGGCGACAAAATAAAAGTAGACGCGCTATGGAGAGATTTAGTGGCAGATTTAAATAAAAATGGTCCCCCAAAAAGATGTATCTGGCTGGAAAAAGGTTAACAAACAAATAAAACTTATCAAAGTAATTTAAATTGTAAATATTTTTACAGGTTTGGATGGACTGGAAGGCCTTTATCAGAAAGAAAGTGGCGTATAATACTTCCGAGGCCAGAGCAACCGGGGGAGGACCGTTCAATAAGCATGTCCTTACTCCGACAGAAGACGCGATTGCCCAATTATGCGGCATATATACAGTGGTAGAAGGCGTGCCTAATACGCAGAGCTTTGGTGTTCCATCAGAGAGGAATGACTCAGCTTCTGACACTCCCGATGATGAAGAGCCTCTTCCCTCCACTACCAATGTCGCCGCTGCGGGGCGGTCTTGCAGGCGGGAACCCGTTGTAGCTGACTGCATGACAAACATCAGCGAACAGACAAACGCCATGAAAGCTGTAGTGGATGGGTTGAAAGAAAATTTGGAGGAAACCAAAAACATAAACACAAATTTATTTACACTTTGCGAGGCCGTTAAAGAACTTACTGTGACCTTAAAAGAAGGAAACATTGAAAGTATGCGTCATCATTACCAGATGGAAAAGTTACGGCAAGAAGACAATGAGCTAAAGCTGAAAGAAATTGAAATTGCCGAGCTTAAAGTGTTTGCGGAACAAAATTACTGTAACAAACAGCCGTAGAAAGAATATACGAGTATATATACATAAACAAGTTTTTGTTTGCGCTGAATTCATTTTATTTTAGTTTTTGAATTTCTGGAATAAATAAACGCCCCTAGTATCCTCTTACTGTAAACTTCTTCTGTATTCCTTTCATTTTCACGTAAAATAACCGCCAATATTGCTAATGCACTTATTTTTCTTAAAAGATTGTTATTTATTTTGGGTAAATTGACAGCTATTAGCTGTTAAGTTCATTTTTGCGGTGAATCAAAAAGTTCGGATTTCAGAACACCAAATCCAAATTCACTCGGATTGAGGTTTATTTTCAAATTCACTTTTACTCGGATTCCAGAACCTGCCTGAATATGACAAAATATGACATACAATAGTTAAGGGTGCTTACAAGTGTCGTATTTTTTTAAGAATATTAAAATATGACATAAGACATACAACAAAGCTTGTGAATTGCCTAAATGTTATGTTAACTGGGGAAGAAATTGAAAAATATGAAATTGATTTTTACAAATTAAAATTGCCAAAGGAGGAGTAGTAGTATACAAAAATCAAACAATAATATTTTCCATTCAAATACCGAAGATTTTTTTTTAACTAAAATTAAAATAATAACTCCCAAATAAAAATAAATTGCAGATTAATGAAAAAGAAAAAGTTGTCACCAAGATTGGCGAAAATTATTTCGATTATGAAGTGATAAAATTATGTAAAAAAAAAATTAAATTATGTAAAAGCTGTATAGTTTCAAATACATGTGAATTTATATATAATAACAAAACCACAATAATAGAAATAAGTGATGATAGAATAATAATAAGAAATACGAATAACGATGTAAAAAGCCGAACTGCGATGATAGAAAAATCGCACTAGATAATAATTAGGTTCGGCTTTAGAATACCGTCCCAGGATTTATATCCACTAGCACTTCGCTAATTTGTTTGTACACATTTATTTTAAATTATATAATGCAAAAATAGTTTTAATTCAATATTTTACTTATTGTTCAAATCTATTCAATATAGAAATCAATAACGAAAGAGCTACAAACTGTCAAATAGTCAGTGTTACCATATTAATATATTTTAACAAACTAACAAAAATACAATTGAGAGAAAGATTAACAAAAAGGTATTTTACACGAAAAAAACTTGACACATCCCAATGGAGGGTAATAAAAAGATTTTTTGCGATAAACAATGCAAAAATCCTTTTTTTGAGTGTAATCTAGTTTTTTTATTTCTTTTAGTTCATTTACAAAAGATGTCGATAAGGTACCACTGATTATTTGACAGACCCTTTAGTTGTCAAATAAAAAGATTTGAACAATAAGTTTAATATTGATATAAAACTATAAGTGTATAAGTGTAAAATTTATTTTAAATCGAAAAAATATGTAATTCAAATAGTGGGGATTTTCTACTTTAAACGTAAATATCTCGAAAACTACAAGCTTCCTGCGGCTATAACTATATGTATATATCCTTGATCTGGAGAACCTTCTCTACCCATTTTATTCCCGAAATCCTGGGACGGTATACTAAAGTGTTCCCGTTTTCACTATTGTCGAAATTAAAAAAAGTAAAAAGATAACAAAAAAAACGCCTTTTAACACACAGGTACATAAAGCCACAATCAATAAAAATGGCACTTTGAACACATTTTCCAATTACACTAAATTTTCAAATAATCGCCTTTTCTTATTGAGATTATTAGCTGCACTCTCTAATATTATATATTATCCATCTTTAGTATTGCGCGCTGTGTTTCACACTGAACCGCACCCAAATCTAGCAGTCGTATTGTTGAATGGTATTCGTAGGAGCCACGATTTTTAATAACGCTATTAACTGCATCTTTAAGGTTTTACTTACCGAAGTGGCCTGTGAAAATGTTAGTGTTGGTGAAAGATTTGAGTTGAGATGTTAGAAGGCTTCTACAAATAGCCCCATGAGGCTTGGGCGCAATTGTTCAAAGACTGTCAGAAAATATGTATGGCTGCATGAAACTTCAAATATATTTCTTCGATTTTTAGTGCTCTGAAAATATTATAAATTAATAAACATTCACCGATCAAAAAAAGTAGTAAGTGTCATGAATTCAGATATTTTTGGTGTGATATTCGAAACAGAATTCAGAATTCGGCTTTGGGTGTCACGGAAACCAATTTTATCGGTTTTGCAATCAGAAACAAAGAAAGAAGATAGTCGCTCACAGATTTGAAATGTAAGTTAAGAAATAAAGTTATTTTACTATTTCGAATTAATTTACCTTTAATTCTATCGGGGAAAACATAAGTATAAAAGAAGAATTGTTGAGTTTTTTGGAAAAAAATCGGGATATTTAAAGATGTAATAAATGTAATTTAAATTAAATTTCTTAAAATATTTCTTTAATTCGTAACTAATTAAAAATTTTAATAAGACTGTTTCCAAATGTATTCATTTGCAAGTTTTGTAACATTAGTAAACAGCTGATTCGAATATTGGTTTTGCGTATGTTCGATAAGACGAAATCCAAACAGAATTCATTCAATTCTGACATCTAAGCAATTCTGTCTTGGATTCCACAACACCCTTGATTAATAAAATATTAAAAATTAAACAAAATTAACAACTTACCTGACGCTCTTCAAATTTTTCATCGAATGGTGATTCAATGGCGGCAATTTTGAACAGTTTATATGTTAATATGTCTACACATTCAAAAATCTGGATCTGGCGTCCCTCCGTTTTCAACTGCGAAACGTCAAAACCTTCTAGATCCAGTCAATTGGAAAAGTTCATGTGGTTATTTGTGGCCAATTCACACAGAACTTTTGCTATGCTCATTTGCTAATGTCAAAGACATTTGTTTTGACAGAAAAAATCGATATACGATTTTGTATGAGTATGCTCATACAAAAAGTTTTCAACGCAAAGTCAAGTAAAGCAGAGGCCATTTTTATTAAAGAGAAACGCTGAAAGGGAATCAATCGATCATATTGTTTTCTACGCTTTGTGGTTCACTGTGACCTGTCACGCAAAGCAAGGAAAGTTTTATGAGAATGGGCCTTTACGCTCTCTTTTCAATGATATGGGAGTTGAGCATATTTATATTTCTCATGCCATCTTTGTTTGGGGTTTCAAACCCATGTACTGCAGCAATTAGGAACAAGGTTATTTAGGTATCCGAATCATTTTAAAACGTATCTACCAATTTCCTCTCGCTAGTTGCTAATACAGGCCATGACGTACATATTTGTGTGCTATTTTAGTGGTTGGAAATGGACCAGCTATATCCATGCCAATTCGTTCAAATGATGCTCTGAATTTCACTGCTTCATCTGACCATGGCTGCTGGACTAGAACTCCAATACAATCGTTGGGACTATCGATTACATCCATAGTTTAACGGATTTCTCGATAATCGTCTGCCATCAACCCAAATAAAACCGAAATGGATACAAGATCCCGGCGGCACCGTTGCCACAAATGGAAGACATCCGTTTGCAACCAGCGGACACAGTAAAATATCTACGGCTCATCCTAGAAAGGAAGCTTTCATGGAAGCAGAATATCGAAGAGAGATAAAACAGGCATCCATTGCTTTGTACTGTTGTACAAGAGCCATTGGCAAAAGGTGGGGTCTCTTACCGAAAACGGTCCTCTGGCTCAACGACACCATAATCATGTCCATCATGTTTTATGGAGTCTTTATGTGGTGAAAACTCGACAGCGTTCAATGGCCGGTGTTCATCAGCATGTGTGGTGCAATATGGTCCACTCATGGCTCTTGACGTCATCCTGCTCATATTGCCCGTGGACATCGCCGGAAGGTGGATGGCTACGAAAGTAGCTATCAGACTCAGACTCTCTGTTCTTAAAAGAACCCGGGTGTGAACACTCGGAAATCTTCATTCATTTTGACTTCATACTGGATCACTTGAATCATGGAGTCGCCAAACCGAACTCTGGCGGAGTTGTGGGGAGAGCGTCTTCACGAATGGGTCAAAGATTGGGGGAAAGGTTGGTGGAGGTGTCGGGAGCTCTCTATCAACTCCAGTTTCAGACTTTCTGACTACTGCAGTGTCTTCCAGGCCGAGGTTGCAACCATTAAAGTAGCGGGCGATTTTCTACTCCGGAGTGCAGTCTTCTCAAGAGAAGTGACCATGCACTCACATATCAGAGCGGCGATATTAGCTTTGAACTCATTAATAGTGCGTTCAGGGCTGGTTGAAGAGTTTCCAACATTGCTATCAATAGTATTAAGTGTCTTTGTGATAAGACTGGTTACAGCCCAATCGCAGGAAACTGTGAAGCTGATGTGTTAGCAAGGAAAGGCACTCTAGAGCCGTATCCTCTTGTGTTCTACTACGAAATTGCTGGGCTTCGCGGAAGCTTGATCAGCGCTGGGACACAATCGATACATACGCTATCGCAAAAGCCCAAGAAGATTTGCCCTCAGTAAGGTTAGCCTATCCCTAGTTGTGGGGCTTTCAACGGGCCTATTGGCGTCCACGCAGTAAGACTGGATCAGACGCCATCTGCAGAAGCTGTATGAAAGAAGATGAGGTGCAAACAACTCAACACTTCCTTCTTGACTGTCCCCAATTTGGGAGGTCAAGACTTAAACACTTGGGTACGCATACCTTTAGGCATACGAGCTGGCGGGAAATTAAACGTCTTTGGAAATTTGTATTGGCAACTTATATTTAGTTCGAACACAGGAGTTCTTGTTTTTTATAGCATAACAAAGGACTACATATAGTAGTTCACGTGCAATCTTTGATCAGCCATTTAACCTAACTAACATGTTGCTACAGAGTATAATAGGTTTGTTCACCTATTACGGTGTTTGTTTGTCCGTGAAAGCTGTAACTTGTGTAAAAATTGCGATATCTTGATGAAACTTGGTATGCGCGTTCCTTAGTAAAAACAAAGTCCGAGTTCGTAGAAGGGCGTAATCGGACCACTGTCACGCCCACAAAACTCAAAACACCGAAAGCCTATAAAACCATAACTAAGCACTATATTAAGATATAAAACTATAATTTGGCACAGGAGATCCTAGTAGCTAGAGCCAGAAAATTTTGAAAAAGTGAGAATGGACCCACTATCTAAATAATATACATATCTCCTCAACGACTTAAGTTATAACAACCAAGTTTCCTTAGCACAAATATTATAAGAACTTCAACCGACAGTCTGAAAATAGTTGAAATCAGAAGATAAACCGCTCAATCCTCATGTTACGGTACTGTTCAAAACTACTAAAAGCGCAATAAATTAATAACTAAGGTCATTAAATTTTACCTCTGAGATGTTATCAGAGGGCTTTGTGGGAGCCAGTGTGAAAGTTTGACGATGGGTATGGCGCCGCCCACTTTTTGGTGAAATCACAAATCTCGGGACTCGACCCGACTAAATATACTACGTAGCATTCTTTCTCACATATGTCACAGTGCGAAAATGGGCGAAATTTGACTACAAGTATGGCTACTTCATACGTAACACAATTTTAAATTCCATTTCGATTTGTGAAGGATGGAGTCATGTGTAGAAGTTCACGCAAGTGAGACAAGTTCTCTGATCGCCATTCACTTGGGAGTGGCCAGAAACGATTCTGACCAAGTATCCTCTGGGTAGCCTGAGAACATCCGTTTGAAGGCGAAATATTCCCTACTTAGGGTTGTGCGCTGGGCTTGGGATCCGCCACGTAAAAAAACACCCCCAATGAAAGGAAACAACAAATCTCGGATGAGTGACCCCCCTTTTGATGACGACCATGGCAAACGAATTAAGGACTATGATTTGAGGGCATGCATCTGGAATGTCCGGTCCCTTAATTGGGAAGGTGCCGCTGCCCAGCTGGTCGATGTTGATGTGAAAATAAAGGCTGACATCACCGCCCTCCAAGAAATGCGATGGACGGTACAAGGACAGAGACGAGTAGGTCCTTATGGCATTTACTTCAGTGGCCATATAATCGCCGAGTACTATCATTCACTCCTATGAATGAACGTCTAGCCACAATCCGCATCAAAGCGAAGTTCTTCAACATACCGCTAATTTACGCCCACGCCCCGACGGAAGAGAAGGACGATGTGACCAAAAATGCCTTTTATGAGTGCTTGGAGCGCACTTATGAGAGTTGCCCCGGCCACGATGTCAAAATCGTGCTTGGCGACTTCAACACCAGGGTGGGCAAATAAGGTATCTTTGGCACTACGGTCGGTAAATTCAGCCTCCACGAGGAAACATCCCCAAATGGGTTGAGGTTGAGGCTGATCGACTTCGCCGGGACCCGAAATATGGTTATCTGTAGAACTAGATTCCAGCATAAGAAGATTCATCAAGCTACCTGGCAGTCTCCGGATCGAAAAACCACCAACCAGGTCGATCATGTCGTGATAGACGGAAGACACGTCTCCAGTGTTTTAGATGTGTGTGCGCTCCGAGGTCCTAACATCGACCCGGACGACTATATTGTTGCAGCCAAGATTCGCACCCGCCTCTGTGCAGCAAAAAACGCACGCCAACAAAAACAAGGAAGGTTCGACGTCGAGAAGCTGTATTCACAACAGACAGCCGACCGATTTTTTACTCGGCTTGCACTCCTGCGGCGAGGGCCGATGGATTGCCGACCGAGCTATTCAAACACGGCGGCGACGAACTGAAGAGGATGCATCAGCTTCTTTGCAAAATATGGTCGGACGAAAGCATGCCCAACGATTGGAATTTATGTGTGCTATGCCCAATCCGTAAAAAGGAGACCCCACAATCTGCGCCAACTACCGTGGGATAAGCCTCCTCAACATCGCTTACATGGTTCTATCGAGGATCCAGTTACGAGCGATGTCTGGGCGCACCCTGTTGACTCGTTTTTGCAATCTTTTGAGTACTTGGCAACAGTAGACTCAGTTCCGAGGCCAACATTCGAGCTGTTAAACGCCGATCTTCACGGATTAATACGCGGACACGCTGCGCATTCGCGTCAGTCCGCACCTCGACTGGTCTCCCACACCGCGCCTCGTTTTTCACGCTTTCACGCCCCTCCTTAAACTCCTTGTGCCATCGAAATACCTGGGCACGACTAAGAGTACTATAACCATACACTCTTACACTTTTAGCGTACGTTTCCGAAGCTGTTTTGCCCAATCTGGCGCAAAATTTTATCGCGACGCGTTGCTCTTGATTTCGTTTTTCCATTTTTATGACGAGCACTACAAACACACGTCTACTCAACTTGACGCAGCAGGCGAACTAAACAAGCTAGAGCGATGGTACATATGTATATCAATGGAGAGGGGAGGGATGCCGGAAAAAGAGAAATGGAATTTCAAGGTGACAGCTTTAGCTTTCAGTCTCATTACTTAATTGTCAAACCTCATATATGGAAGATGGGGTAATACCGACCTGATTTTATCTACTATATTAACTGTTATCATACCATATACTCAAAAATGTTCACTGGGGTTCACTAAGGTATCTCACATACAATCACCAATCATATGAAGCAAAGTCAACTGGAAGTTCGGAGATGAATTTTGGTAATACTATTTACCTGCGGACATTATGAGTAAAACACGTTCTGTAACATTCATTGAGTAATTCAAATATTGGCCGATATATCCAGCTAAAGTCTTCTTCGAAAATTTTTATATTAGGTATATGGGGCTTAGGTAAGTATTGACCCGATTCAACCCATTTTTGATATACAGAATTATTATTGTCAATATATTATTTCTGAATTTTAATTGGACTTAAAAAAATCAGAACAATATAACTTTTTGCACGGTCCAAAAGCATGTCGAACGAGTGTTTTAGCTCGTTGGCTGGTATGGTCGCCAGTATACCGGTGAATGGTCTCTACGTCTGCATAACGCTTTCCTCTCATAGGCAAATACATTTTTCCGAAAAGGAAGAAGTCGCACGGTGCAATATCAGGTAAATACAGCAGTGGTTAATGGTTTAAATGTGATTTTTGGTCAAATCATCGGTCACAAGCGTCGATCGATGAAATTTTTGATCGTCAGTCAATTTGTGCGGAACAAACCGTGCACACACCTTTCGTAAGTCCAAATGTTCGGTCATAATGCTACAAATCGATGTTTTGGAGATGTTCAATTCCTCTTCCATGATCAATGATGATTTTGGCTGATTTTTGATGAATTCACGCTCAGTTTCGATGGAATTTCCGGTGATCACGGATTTTGATTGGCCCATATGTTGATCGTCATTTATGTCCCATGACCACTTTGAAAACGTTGAAACCACTCGTGCACTCTGCTACGGGATAGGTAATCATCGCCATGAACTGGTTTCATCAATTGAAACATTTCGGTAAAAGTTTTACCAATTTTAAAACAAAATGTATTGTTGGCTCTTTGTTCGGAGCTCATTTTCGCACCGATCACACAAACATACTGACACTTAAAACGCAATAACTTCACTTCCAATCGATGAAATGTCATAAAATTCTCACTGAACAATCGATAAAGATAGCAGATTCTAACGCACCTTGTATGTACATATATTTCCCGCATTGAACGACATTTTCGGTTAAAAGTCAACTATATGTACAGTGGTCCACACATTCCGTACTTAGAGGCTTGAACAGTTTCGGTTAGATTTGGGCAATTTTTGATGATAAGGTTGCATACATTAAAAGAATTATTAGTGCGAAATTTTATCTCGTTATATTAATTGTTTCTTGATTTGTGTATTGGAAAGTGAAAGGCTCAAATGGCTCAATTGTGTTATATAGGAAGTGGTTACGTTATAACATAAGTGATAACAGGTTCTAAATAACACAAAATTAAAGGTAAATATACTAGAAGCATAACAATCCTCCCAGACAGTCACTGCGACAGATCATCATGTAGAATTACACAACAACAATTAAAGAATCTGCATCCATCACAAGCAGATTTACAGCAGCATAATATACAGTCATCACCCAAAAGACTTGGAAACCACATATGTAATCGAACATGCGAACATGCAGTTCGACGCACAAATTACACCACAAAGATATAACCTCCACAACAGAGATATGATGATAGAAGGAGATATAACCCAGGTGTGCAGGCACAATATAACCAACAACCATACCAAGAACCAATGGAAGTAGATGACACTCGTCAACACGTACGACCAACACAATACAACAATCAACCCCTCCAAAGGAAAAACTTTCAGCAATCTGAACGATTTTATAAGCCGTTGAGAGAAGATCAACAAGCAGCAAAACGCTGAAGATTCCTTCTTCAAGGAATTACAACACCAACAAAGTACAACGAGTAAACCAGACCAGAGACGAAGACCTACGATCACTCGCCCCACATACTGACGACATCTACGAGACAGGAAGTATTTTTTTAGGAGAATAAACGGATTACCGTGTCTCCAAAGGCGCTGTCAAACGACAGGTAAATCCGTTAATATTTTTATTGATACAGGTGCGACAAATAATTATATTAGTGTTAAGTGTAACATAAAATATGACAATCTATACCCATAAAACGGGTTAAAGTTAAAACGTTTCATGGATACTCATTGACCAAAGATAAGAAAATTATTACTTTATTCAAACATAATTTAGTATTTTTTGAATCCGAAGCTTTAGAGGAGTTCGATATGCTTCTGGGTGAACACGGTCTAAGGGTCTTGAAAGCAGAAATTAACATTTTCGAGTATAAAGTCTCTAATAAATATAAGAAGCAAGTAGTTAGCAACCAAAAAGTGAATTTCATAATCAATGACGACACATATAAAGCTGAAATTGAAAATATCGTGGGAATAAATGACGAAACTAACGAAATCCTTCCGTTTATGACTACAATACAAGCTACAATTAGGACAGAATTAAAAGGTCCTATTTGGGTGAAGCAGTATCCGTATCCGATAGCAGACAATGAATTTATAAACAAAGAAATATATAAATTGTTAGATAACCAAATTATTCATCGTAGTAAAAGTGCTTGCAAATCTTCCATCTGGAACGTCGCAAAAAAAAGGTACCGATACCGAAGGGAAACCTAAAAGACGAGTGGTAGTAGATTTTCGGAAGCTTAACGCTCAGACTATCACTGATAGATATCCTATCCCAGATGTTGCTATGACAATTCAAAATCTAGGCAAAGCAAAGGTTTTCACAACGATAGACTTATAGCCTTGACAGGCGACAGCGTTAACCCTGATTAACTGCGCACTTAATCAGATTCAAATTTATAGGTGACAGACACCAGCGATGCGAGTTAGCCGCGCAGATGCACACTGGTCGATTTCATAGGCCAAAAATAAAAAAATAAAAGTTTGAAATTTACCATTTGTATTAAGCCTATTTCTTAAAACACCAATAAAACTAACGGTGAATACATTTTTCCTTTATCCCAGTCGTAGGGGCTACGAAAAGCGAGAGAAGTGAGACAATAGAAACACGCGGACTGTGCAGTGAAAATAGCTTAAAAATTACCTCTTATACGTAGGCTGCTATATATATTTCTGGACTAGGCAACACTAAGTGTTGCCAGGTGCAATCTGACATTTCCATTGGAAAGTTTGACATTTTTTATCATAACATCACTAAGAACGTTTTGTCATTTAATCGTGAATTGTTTTATTTACAGGGAATTCAAAAATTCATCTCTGCCAAAAAATGGAATTAACTCGTGAACATTTTCGTGCGATCATTTTTCACAACTTTCGACGTAGATTATCACGACAAGAGTGCATCGATGAACTAAAATCTTTGTATGATTATGAAGCACCATCCTATAGCACTGTGAAAAACTGGTACAACGAATTCAATCGTGGCCGACGCTCGCTCAAAGACGAATTCCGTGAAGGTCGTCCAAAAACAGCCGTTGTGCCAGAAAACATCGATGCCGTACGTGAACTGATAATGCAAGACCGTCATGTAACATACCTTCAGATAGAGGCATGTATTCGATATTCGATAGAGGCATGCATTTCTCCCACCAGCATGCATTCGATATTGCATGAACACCTGGCCGTAAAAAAGGTTTGTTCTCGTTGGATCCCGCACAATTTGACAATCGCTCAAAAATAGGCTCGTGTGGATTGGTGTAAAGAAATGCTGAAAAAATACGGTCGCGGTGCTTCAAAAGACGTTTATAAGATCGTCACAGGTGATGAATCATGGATCTATGCATATGAACCCGAAACAAAACAGCAATCGACCGTGTGGGTCCTCCAAGACGAGCCAAATCCAACGAAAAAAAAAACAACATTTTCGTTGATAAATATGAAATGTATATAGCAGCCCTCGTAATAAATTAAATTGCAATATAAAGTCGTGTTTAATCGCCATAAAACGAAATGAATACTGATAATAAAGGTATATGTTATATAACAGAGTGGTTTTTATGTAATAATATGTTGTTTTATTATTTTAAAACAATTGTTTTATAAGTGCCCTTTTGAGTGGTATGTTTTTCCTTATACATCGATTTAAGATATACTTACATACAAAAAGTTGTGATCCCTGTCTCGCCCTCAAATGTATCAAGTTTGTTTAAATTAGTTAATGTTTTCTATGTATATTCTTTTGATTTCAGCTGCAACTTTTTGCAACTTTCTTTGTTATTCATGTTATTCTACCAGGCATGTGTTTTTTTTGTGTTATTTATTATAAGTTTTTGTACTTATGTGTATGCATATTCGTGCATATTTTATTGTTTTTTTTTCATCATACATATATCGTCACCTGAAATGCAAAATAACGTATCATCAAAAAATTCGAAATTGAGTGTCTTATTGATTACGCTTCACTACTTCAAATTACATACATAATATTACATATGCTCAACATTTTCAGGTTTTGCGGTCAGATATAAACCAGTTTTAACCAATATTAAAATTTTGTTTAACTCATGTTCCATTTTATTTCGTGTTTTATTCATGCCACTGTAAATTTCCGAAAATGTTGTTACGTTATTTTGCATTTTAGGTGACGATATGTACATATTTCAACTTTGGTTTTCATTTTATTATTTTTTCACTTTTATCAAATGTTTGTTTTATACGTACTTTTATTTAGGCACATCATATCGGTGTAAACTTTCACGCCTATATATACTATTATATTTTTGAATTTTGGTGTTTAGAAAATGTGTGAAGAAATATCACTTATCACCGAAGCAAATTCAATTAAGCTTCAGTATCTACTTACTAGGAGCTTCGTTAACAAAAAACTTGATATTAACTTTTTATCCTGGTTTGATAACATTTTAAAGGAAAAATAGTTATCCTGAGCAAATAAAGGTCTCAGAATTTGATGTTGAAATTGAAATAAAGAAATTATTGGACCACATTGCGTCACAAATGTAAGAACGGAATGAGTACTCTAATTACCTATTATCAATAGGAATATGTGGCTTAAATGGCATTCCTGGTCAGAGGGAATATACGCAGAAATTTAAAAATAATAATTTGGAAGACAATAATTTATTTCTCACGACATATTGTATGTCGCAAAATGATGAAGAGCACAAACAAATTTGGAAAAACTGCAGACCTTCGTCCACCCGCTATTGCCGTCCTGTTCGAATTCAAATTCAATTTCAAAAGGAACCCTAAATGCACTAGATTTGCACTAGATCCTGCAAAGGAATTAACTTCAAAATATTCCTGGATTATCTTCCTTCGTCAGTCCGTAAAATTTTAATTTACGCTCCCGATTGAATAATTGAATAACACAATATGCACCAGTTTCAATTGGAGAGCTCTCATAAGAATCTGCTGAGTCAAGCAATAAGGACGTTAAGATGTATCGACTCTATCATACACGAAAGAACTAACGAATCGCTACAAATCAGGGTTTCAGTCAAAGAAATGCATCATGCAAAAGTAAATCAATTTTATTAAAATCAGTTGTTCATTTAGTTGATTAATATTCAAAAAAATTCTTTTTTCGTTTATCAACTTTTTAATTTAATATAATTAATTAAAATTTGTTACCATCGGAGGATGGCGGAGTGGAAAATGAGAGAGGGAGATTTTAAAAAGCTTTGGCAAAAGTTTCACTTTTATATAGGCAGTTGAAGTATTTTTGGCCGCTGATTCCATACAAGACCGACCACTGTGAGATGGTGCAATACCACAATACCACAATTTGTTAAAAAAAAGTATAAATACATTACTATTAAAACTGCTTCAAAAGATTAAATTGATGATTGAATTGACAAAAGCGATACTGGAAACTACTACCAAAGTGGAGTCTTCAGAAATAATGGAAAGAAGCGCCCGGAAATTTCTAAGTTTAATATATTGTATATTGAATATTTATATTTTATACCCTTCATTTATATATGTTATTAATAAAAGGACCGAAATGGGCAGTACAATGTCAAAAAGATGGATGACATCCGATTTAAAGAAAACTTTCGTGTAAATAAAGAAGCTTTTTACAAAGTATTTGAAAAGGTTAAGGAAATCGGAAAGTCCAACAACAACATGCGACTTTGCATTCCACTTCAGAAAAGAGTGGCTATTGCGTTGTATGCGTTATGTTTTTCAGCGGAATACAGAACTGTAGCAAGTTTATTTGGCATAGGACGCACCACAGTTGGGGAAATAGTTGTGGATTTTTGCAAAGCTGTGTGCACAAATTTATCGGATGCATCAATTCCTATCCCCCAAGCACAGAAGAAGTAGAGCGAAATGTACAAGGTTTTGCACACCTTGGTTTTCCGCAATGTTTTGGAGCAATAGATGGCTGCCACATAGAGGGTCAGCTGAAAAAGGAAGATGCGATCGATTATTACAATTATGAGGGGTGGTATTCAGTTGTTCTGCTGGCAAATTGCGACTATAGGTAAATTTCATATACTTATTGGAAATATTTATATATATCCTTTCACTATTTTATAGATCAAAATTTACATATATACATGTTGGGTCAACTGGAAGAAATAACGATTCTTACATTTTTGAAGGTAGTTCCTTAAAGAAATTTCATGAAACCGCTGATATTTTTGCTCAGAGCATCAAAATGATTGGAGATGTTAACGTCCCCGTATTACTTAGCCTTTTCCATACTCTTTCCATACCCACCAAATCAACCAGTGTTAGAAAAAACATTTAACTATCGTTTATCCAAATGTGGCAGAGTGATAGAGAATGCTTTCGGTCAACTAAAAGTCCGATTTAGAAAAATTGGCAGAGGTTTACCGGTAGCTCTAAAAAACGTTAACGTTATTATACATGCATGCTGTATTTTGCACAATTTTCTAAAAATTGAAAATGATGAAATTCCGTCTTCGTGGATCCAAAATGCTGCAGAAATAATTACAGAAATTTAACATCACACTACAAGAGCTGGAGAAAATGATGTAACAGCATCGGCTATTAGAAATTCAATAGCTCTGAGTTTTCGTGAGTATAGATGTATAGAGTAGCAGAAAACAAATATAGTACACATAATTACAAACAACAATTTTTTAAACAGATCATTTTTTTATTTAAATTCATTTTTTGTTACATTATATAATGTTTTAAGACTAGAAAATAACAAAACATTTCATTAAATAATGGTCTAGGACTAGAAAAAACGATAAAATTTTTTTAAACTTAGGCACAATTACGACTTTCTTGGCGATTTGAAAGAGGAAGTCCTCCTTAAAAAACATATAGGGTTATAGGGTCCGCAAACGCTTAGTTTAGGAGATATTCGGCCTTAAAGTTCAAAAATTCACTTCAAATTAATTAAATTGCACTATAATCTTTTAAATAAATCTACATTTTACACTTTTAACAGGTTTTTTACCTTTACTTGGCTGAAATTCCTCTTTTTCGCAAAAATTCCTCTATTCATGTATATGGATATTTTCTTTTTTAAATTTATTAAGCAAATAAGTAATATTATATACATGTATTAGTAATTTTATATATTAATATTATATATACATACATATGTATAAGTAATATTATATAATATTATATAATAATACTAGCAACCCGCCCCGGCTTCGCACAGAAATAAAATATAAGGCCTATGTCACTCACTGAAAAAATGATTAAAATCGATCCCGCAGTTTTGATTTATACATTACTGTCCGTGGCCCGCACGCGTTACATTTGGAGTAAAACAATTCCCCTTTCTTTATACCATGAAGATTTGCTTGCTATTTTTGGAATATCTAAATTCATACCCTAAATTTTTTTTGCATTTTTACATATTTATTTTATTAGCAACAACTTGTTGTCTATTGGATGCATTATAACTTGAGTTTATATTTTGTTGCTCTGACGATGAGGAAGACAAATCTACATTCACCCCTGCAAATGTAATATTTAAATTTTCATTGACGGGTTGGGTGCCAAGAGCAACACCTGGTATGCCTTCTATAGTTTGAGAAATGACACAAAGACGCACAATAGTTTCTTCGTTTGGAGTGAGCTGATATTTAGAAAATGGGCCACCTCCTGTTGCTCGACTCTCAATTTTGTTGTGAGCTAATTTTCTTTTGATTTCGCTCTTCCACTCAGTTATAACCTATAGAAATAAGTTTGTTTTAATTGCAGTTTAATTTTGACTGAAATTTACTTACCTTTTCCACCCGTTTACATCTTTGTGTGGAGGACCTGCAGCATTAAGCGATTCAGTTAATTCCTGCCATAACGATTCTATTGTCGGCTTATTGCGTTTCGTAAACCCTCTTAAGATATCTGGATTTTTTCCATAAATTCAATTATGATCGTATTTTGCGTTCTATTCTTATGTTTTCCCCTACAAAAATAAAGTTAATTACTTTGTAAGAACATAATAAATAAATTCCTGAACTTACATTTTCTCAACCGTCTAACAACACACAGAAATATAAACTGAATATTCAAATCTGTTGGCGATTATCTTCTTGTTTTATTTCTGATAGCAAAACCGATAAAATTGGTTTCGATGACACCCAAAACCGATACAAATTCTGTTTCGAACATCAAACCAATAATATCTGAATTCATGACACCTACTGTTTTTTTTGATCGGTTTCAATTCCGATTCCGACAACTATCAGATTCCACAACACCCCCGAATTACATGGAATTCAGTACGGTAATAACGACATGAATTGAAAATACATACATACATATTTACGCCCGAAATTTAATGATGCGAGAGATTTGTACATATGTATGTACTTACATACATGTGTACGTACCGAGTTCTTTCACCACACGATCTAATTCAACACGAATGAGGTGGGGTGAGATTCCCACATAACTTCTTAAAAGTGCTGCTCTTGTTTAAACAATTTTGGTTAAATAAGAAATGAATCAACTATTTTTTTGAGTAAATATTTAAAAGTTTAACTTCAAGTAAGTTTCATTTTAATCGGTGAATTCTTTTATGATGTATGGCTGTGTAAACAAAAAATATATGGTTTTTTACCACATTTTGTCCGAGTGCCACGCCCCCTTTATATATTTCTTCAAATTATAATGACATAAACCTTCCTCTTCAAGCAATCTATCTATTAAAAAAAACCGCATCAAAATCAGTTGCTTAGTTTTCAAGATTTAAACATTTAAGGGGACAAAAGGACAGAAAAAGTGACTTTGTTTTATAATATGTAGTGATTACGTAATAAAGTGTAAAGTATACAGTACAGTACGAAAACTCAAATTTTCTTTCAATATGAGTGCATGATAACCGAAAAATATAACCACTTCATACCCAAAACTCATATTTTAAATATAATAATATATATATCGTCGCCTAAAATACAAACCAATGTATCATCAAAAATAAATGGAAATCGCTGACAGATATAATAACCAAAATTTACCATTTTATAAGGAAAACTTAAATTTTGAGTGCATGACAACCATAAGTTATAACCACTTTATAACAAAAAGTCAATATATGTATTTTTTATTTTCAACGCAGAAAGGAGTACTACGCGAAAGTACTTCAGTCACCCCGGGTATTCGCTCGGCTAGGGTTATTTTTTTAGAGCGCGGCCGAAGGCCGCCAAAGCAGAAAGGAGTGCTACGCGAAAGTTCTTCAGTCACCACGGGTATTCGCTCGTAATATTATAATATTATCACACGATTTTACTTATCTGTGTTTATTTTTTATGTATATGGAAAAGTGTTCACATATTCAATTTTAGCTTGAAAAATCTTCTTTTTAGTTTTTTTTTTTTATAGTTAATAAAGAAAAAAGAATTACTCGAAAGTACAAACAAAGAAAACGCTGTGAAACGCTTAAAAATCCTTCACTTTCGGTTTTTAAGGTGTGGTGCTGGTTTTCCTTGTAAATATGTATAAGCGCTCTAAACTTTTCAGCCATTAATTTGACAAGTGATTTTTAAATTACTAAATTTAGTTGAAAAATTGCAAAATAAATGTGAAATGTGAGCTTATTTCAATGCTTAGGGTGTATATTTGAATATACATAGTAAAAAACGTGAAAAATTAGTGAAACATGGAGAAATAACATGTGTTTCTAGTGCAAATTTTTGAATTTTTAAACGTGAATATTTCAAAAAATATTAGTTATTTTTATGTTATTTTTGGATATTCCTCCTCTGGAGAAGCTCCCCTATCCGTACATACCCCATTTATACGGAAATTCGGGTTTTCCCCTCCGCCAAAGTAATCGGAATCGTGCCTAAACTTAAAGTTTCTCTGCGATTTTCTCCATAAGGGTTAAAAATCTTTCGCACAAATTATTGTGCTGTCGAACAGTTTGAATTATTTCCTCTAAAACCTTTAACAACTCGGCGCTAAAATTACGTTTTCTTGTTGCAGATGAAGGTGATGGTGAAATTAAATTAGTTTTTTACCTCGGATTATGTCCCTATGTTCAAAGTCGAATTAACGGCAGTACACCCTACTATGCGATGCATTATAATGCCCTCAAGGCGAGAAACTACCAATTTTGGTTTTCTCCTCTCTGAAAGTAGAGTTATTAATGTGTTAAAAGATGAAATGTAATTATTGAAAAAACTCACCTGTATTTCTTTGTCATGTTTTTCACTTTGCAGTGTATACATGAGCATTTCGCTTTGCATGCCGGAGGTTGTAGGAACGTGCCTCCCATTTTTCCAGCAGCTCCAACTCATCTTTTAAAGTCCACCCTAAACGCTTCCTTCTGCCAGCAATCTGAAATTAAAACAAAGATAATAATTTTCGTTTAGAAGGCAATGCAAAATATTAAAATTACTTAATTTTTATTTTTAATCATCGCTTTTCAAAATAACTTTGCTTACATTTAAACGTAAAACGGCTGTCACTGTTCTTATTTTTCATTCACAATAGAATACAGCTGTCAATTACTAACGAAAATCCCACAAACTCCCTAAAATTTTGAGAGTTATGTTTGGATTTAGCACCGGAGTTAGCTGTGGTAACTCCTGAATTAATCCCGAAAAATGCAGTTAATTCGGTTTAATAGCCCTGACAGACGAGCAAAATTAATGCGCCTTAAGCAACGCTAATGCGAATTGAAATTTTATGGTGATAGACGGCAGGCTTGTGCATTTAGACAGCTGATAGTGAAATTTGTTTCTTTATTAAAAAAAAAGTGAAATAAAAATGAATAAGATAAATTATTAAAGAAATTTTGGTAATTTTGGAAAATCAATATAAATTTAACGAAAAAATTCGTTTATTATTATCTACCTTAAAAGATGATAGAGTGAAATTAATAGCAATAATTGATTGTAATGCGGAAAAAGTGTGCAAAAAAGTTAAGAATATTGGAAAAATTTATAGCAAAAGTGCGACATCTGTCAATAAATAGCAAAAATCTGCCATTTTTGAGCAGTGCTGCCTACTCAAATATAGTAAATTCAACCAAATGCACGGAATTCTTGTGCATTACAAACTTGCATTAACATGGGTCAAATGCGCAAATAAATGTAAATTAAGCCCGCTAATGCATATTAGCGTTGCCGTCTGTCAGGGTTATTAGAGACTTTCACCAAATCTTGATAAAAAAATCAGATAGAGAAAAAACCACATTCAGTGTGAATGGAGCAAAGTATGAGTTCTTTAGGATGCCGTTCAGTTTAAAGCTTAGTATCCAGCTCGCAAGAAATGTAAAAACTTCATATAAAAAAACGCTTAAGAAACGGTCAAGTAACTTTCCTGCGATAAATTTACTTGTGCTAGTATGCAGCTCTAAAGAAATCTAGTACTAATTTTTAATACATTTTTTCAATAAAATGCGAATATGGCAAACCTGGTTTTGCGAAGAAACATGAAATCAACAATTGTTTCTTGAAAGAAATTCAAAGTAAATCGTTAAAATCATCATACATTAATTAAAATCATTATAGTATATTTCATTTTGAAATGTTGTATAAAACCTACCAATTATCAACAACATTCCTTAAATAGCAATGAAAATATTTGTGTTACTACATACATAATATGCACAAAGTTTGTTTTCTTTGTTTATTCTCTCTTGCTCTTCTAATGTGGATCATTCACAATGCGTAACCAGCTGTCAAAATTACTTGAGAAATAATGTACTTTTTTTCTTGAGCAATTATCCTACGTCCATATATTGGCAAGCTCGCATATGACGATGACGATGTACTCATATATTCCTCATCACCCGAGGAACACATGGAACATATTCGTACAATAGTAAACGCACTTCACAATGGATTCAGCCGAATACCTCGGATATATATTCAAATAACTGTAGATCCAAATAAAATTCAAACTATAATAAATTATCCAAATACAAAATATTTAAAAGAATTACGATCCTTGTCTAGCGAGTTATTACAAGAAATTTATACAGAATTGCGCTGCAATAACGAGACCTCTAACAATATTTCTAAGCGTAGACAATGGTGGTGTAAGTAAAAATCAAAGTGCAAAGGTCTCAATTAATCTATACCAGGCATGGGCACATTAGCCCTCAGTGGCATTTTGCCCGTGCGGGCACGAGTGCACATTTTGAGGGCTAGGTGAGGGGATCATCGCGGGCAAACATGAAGAGGGAAGTGAGAGCAAAGTTTTACCACTCCATATTTACAAATGAGAGCAACGTATTTTCCACCACCATTGACTGATCTATCACATGTACAGTGGTGTGAACAAAATAGAAACAACCATAAGGTGTTGTGAAGTTTTAAAATATGCTGTTTTCTTATTAAATAAAATTGTTTTTAGATACATAACATCACATATATATGTGGGATTGCAACCATGAACTGCGCACGCATGCAACTCTGAATATACACCTTGACTGAACGGACTCAACGGATAATCATATGAACTGCGCACGCATGCAACTCTAAACATACACCCTAAATGAACGGACTCAACGAATAGCCATGAACGCCGACAGCGACAGTTAGAAATACAGACACTTGAGTTTGAAACGCTATACCACACGGACGTGCACGCTAAATAACATTGAGAGCAAATTGGTCGTTAAACCAATTATTTAATATTACCCTTGTATTTAACCCTACGCTCCTAACCGGTGTAATCCAATAAATCGTTTTATATACATACAGTAAAGCAAACTAAGACGTTTAATTTAAAACAAAAAAACAATAGCCTACAAGTGGTGTCAGAAGTGGGATGCAAATCCCTTCGCGAATAAAAGTGGCAAAAGTGTCGGAAAGTGGCAGAAGTGTCGTGGCAGAAGTGCCGAGTAGTCTGAATTTTGTGAACTATAAAAAGATTGTCCGGGTGAACAAAGAGCGAAATTGTACTGTGTTTTTGAAAAATAGCGTTCTAAAAGTGGCAGAAGTGTCGTGGCAGAAGTGCCAAGTAATTCGAATTTTGTGAACTTTAAAAGGATTGTCCGGGTGAACAAGGAGCGAGATTGTACTCGTTCGTACGTTCTAGAAAGTGGCAGAAGTGTCGTGGCAGAAGTGCCAAGTAATTCGAATTTTGTGAACTATAAAAGATTATCCGAGTGAACAAGGAGAGGCCTTGATTATACTGTGGTTTTTGAGAAATAACGTTCTGGAAAGTGGCAGAAGTGCCGAGTAATTTCAACTTTGTGAACCATATAGAATTTGTGAAGCGATCTTGGGTCTACCGTTCTTTTTAAATAAAAAAAACAACAACATACACGTTCTAGAAATTGCCAGAAGTGACCGGTGTCGACCGTTAAGGGCACCGTTAACTTATAAGACCATACGAAGAATTTGTAAAAAGGGTACAGTATCAGGTACTCTGATATTTGCGTAAAGTGACCGGTGTTGACCATTAAGCGCACCGTTAACTTATAAGCAAAGTGCACAAACAGACTTGTTGTTAAAAGAACTTTCTAGAATTTCGCAAAGGGTACAGTGCCGGGTACACTTGACTTGGCGTGGCGTGACCTGTGTCTCCGTTAAGGGCACCGTTAACTCAAACCGTTGTGACGCTGATTCGGCGTCGTCAAGCGCAGTCGAGAGTGAGCAGCATCTGAGAGATTTTGCGGTAGCAGAGAGTGAGCAGCACCTGAGTGATTTTGCGGTAGCAGAGAGTGAGCAGCGATCCAGATTTTGCGGTAGCAAAGAGTAAGCAGCGATCCAGATTTTGCGGTAGCAAAGAGTAAGCAGCGATCCATATTTTGCGGTAGCAAAGAGTAAGCAGCGGAGCGGAGCAGTTCAGCGTATGTATGTGTAGAGTAAGCATATAACAGGTATGTGTTAAACATTAACTAATTGTAATCTATTGGTAAAGTTATCGATAATATTGTATGAATTTTTTTGTATCGATAACCTATAAGTAAACTCGAAAACAAAATTCAAAATATGTAATGGAATTTATATTCTAAATTTGTATTATTATTAGAATTGTAAATCAAATTGTAAGTTAATTCAAATGAGCTTTGAATTAAACAAAATTGAACTAAGTTTCAAGAAGATAAATTGTGAAAATTAATTGTCTTAAATTTAAATTTAAATCATAAGAATTAATTCTGTATTCAAGTTGTTATACGAAAGAAAAATTGTTAACGTATACTTTAAAGTTTACTTTTACTTAATATATATTAAATACCTCAATTGTATTCTGAATTATATACCATTTGCATTTGATAACAGTTGACATGGATAGGCAACAGATTTTTTTACTGACAGTGAACGGGTTAAAGGAAAAATTGTTGGCACTGGGTTTATCGACAAATGGCCGTAAAGCCACGTTACAGGACAGACTTTGTGAGCATTTTGGACTGACTGTAGATGCTGAAGAGGACAGCTCGGACAGTGAAACAAGCTCAGTGCAAAACAACATGTTACCGGCGATGGGGTCCGGGTCTCCAGTCTTCACCCTACGCGATCTTGAGGAATCTCTTACAACTTTTAGTGGTACGGGGCAACACGCAGTCGAGGAGTGGCTCGATGAGTTTGAATCAAACGCCATGGCAGTTCGTTGGGGAGATTTACAAAAGTTTATATACGGGAAACAATTATTGAAAGGTGCCGCGAAAATTTTCGTTCGCAGTCAACGGGACATAACTAGTTGGAGTGCACTTAAACAATGTTTGCAAAAAGAATTCGGAGTAGTAACATCGTCAATCGAAGTGCATCGGGCACTTAGGAATCGGCGAAAGCGCCCAAACGAAGATTATCGCGAGTATCTTTATAGCCTTATGGACTTAGGTAGGCCAATAAAGCTAGACGAAAGAACTCTCATCGAATATTCTGTAGAGGGAATCCCAGATTCCAGACCAAACAAAGCTAACTTGTATCAGGCTAGTTCGATAGAAGAATTAAAAGCTCAGATCCTTGTTTATGAAAAAGTTCGCTCGGGGCGTCAACCCAATGTGAGTACATTTCAAAACAAGCGTGAAGACAATAATTCTGTGACTAAAGATCAGGGACCCAGTAGGAAAATTTGTTATAAATAGGTGTGGAGAAGCGGGTCATTTGGCGAATACCTGCAAACAGCAACGACTATCAAAGTGTTTTGGGTGTAATCAGCCAGGGCATCGTATTGCAGACTGCCCAAAGAAGAGAACGGAGGTAAAAAGCGAGGGGACAAGGATAAATACGCTTGAAATGATGCGTATGGCGTAGTTTACAAAGAATTAATTATTAACGGGTTTACGTTGTCAGCATTGCTGGACACTGGTTGCGATCTATGCCTCATGCGTTACGATGTGTTGATGAAATTAGGAAGGATTGATTTGTCCAATGATATAAATCACCTTCGTGGAATAGGAAACAGTATACTTACAACTATTGGCAGTTTCATAATCAAAGTTAGCGTAGATGGAGTCAAAGTGGATATCAATTTCCATGTTGTGCGTGAACGCGACCTTATTTACGAGGCAATAATCGGGAATAGTGTATTGAAACAGGTTGACTTGGTTATAAAGGAAGGCGAGGTAGAATTTAAAGCAAAGGTGAAGGAAACGAATGTTCAAAACCCCATGGTAGAGAAAAATGAAGGTAAAATAGAAGTTCTTAATGAGTTCGAAGATATGTGTATGGCCGCGGAAGTAATGTCAGGGAAAACTTTACAGGTAGATTTGTCGCATCTCAGAGGAGAACAAGAAAAGGCAATAGAAGCCATTGTTTGTGATTACTCGCCTAGTAAGGAGCATGATTCCCCGGTTTCTATGAAAATTTGTTTGACGGATGATACTCCGGTATTCCAAGGGCCAAGACGAATGTCGTACTCCGATAAGTGCATTGTCGATAAACAGATTGCAGAATGGATGGAGCAAGGCATAATCCAACCTAGCGTCTCCGAGTATGCATCGCCGATCGTATTGGTGGGAAAAAAAGACGGAACCAAACGTCTGTGTTGCGACTACCGACGTTTGAACGAGAAAATCATGAGGGATAATTTTCCAATGCCACTCATAGATGACGTTATAGAGAGATTACAAGGCGCAAAAGTATTTACAACGTTAGATTTACGGAATGGGTTTTTCCATGTGCCGATAGAAGCAGGTTCGCGGAAATATACGTCATTTGTGACTCATCAAGGTCAATACGAATTCATTTACGTTCCTTTTGGTATTTCCAATTCCCCAGCAGTGTTCACTCGATACATTTTCGCAGTGTTTCGAGACTTAGTGAAGGATGGCATCGTGGTAACTTACATGGATGATCTTATAATTCCTTCTATTAGTTATGACGAGGGTATACATAAGTCGAAAGCTGTGTTGAACAGGGCGGCATGTTATAACATAAGGATTAAGTGGGAGAAATGCCAGTTCCTGAAGACGACTGTTGATTTTCTGGGGTATATTATAGAATGTGGTACAATAAGGCCATCTGAAGCAAAAACGCAGGCAGTAAGGAATTTTCCGATACCTATGGATAAGAAAGCGGTGCAAAGATTCTTAGGGCTTACTTCTTATTTTCGCCGTTTCATAGAAGGGTATGCAGTAGTCGCTAAACCACTGTCTGACCTGTTGCGTAAGGATGTAGCTTTTGTGTTTGGGATCGAACAGCAAGCCTCACTGCAGCAATTAAAGGCAGCTCTGGCTAGTTCACCAGTGTTACGGTTGTACAATCCGAAGGCTCTAACTGAAGTGCATACGGATGCCTCGATACATGGATATGGTGGTGTACTCTTACAAAAGGACAGCGAAGATTTGCATTTTCACCCAATCCAGTACATGAGTCGGAAGACAAAGCCAGCAGAAGAAAAGTACCATTCGTATGAGTTAGAGGTGTTAGCGATTGTTGAAGCACTTAAGAAGTGGAGAGTATATCTTTTAGGGTTGCATTTCAGAATCGTTACTGATTGCAACGCGTTCGCAATGACAATGAAAAAGAAGGATATTCCGCTAAGAGTGTCTCGTTGGGCGTTGCTATTACAAGATTTTGACTATGAAATAGAACATCGAAATGGTTCCAAGATGCGTCACGTCGATGCGTTAAGCAGAGTAGCGTGTCTTATGTTGGAAGATTCTTTGCTGCATAGGCTGAGGCAAGCTCAGCAACAGGACGAATGGATTCGGGCAGTGTGCAAAGTCTTGGAAGCAACTGAATACGAAGATTTCTACTTGAAGCATGGGCTACTACATAAGGATCCAATAAGAGAGCTTATAGTAGTTCCATCGCTGATGGAGGATGAAATAATTCGGACGGCACATAAACAGGGACACTTCTCAGCAAATAAGACGCAGTTAGCAATTCAAAAGACAATTTTTATTCCTCGGTTAGGCCCAAAAGTAATTAGAATTGTGAAGAGTTGTATCGAATGCATCATGACAGATTCAAAGATAGGAAGGAAAGAAGGTTTATTAAATCCAATACCTAAGGAAGATCAGCCATTAAGCACTTTTCACTTAGATCATGTCGGTCCCATGGAACAAACCAAGAAGGCGTATAACTATATTCTTGTTGCGGTAGATGCTTTTTCAAAGTTTGTGTGGTTGTACCCGGTCAAAAACACTGGAGCCGAGGCAGTCGTTGATCGTCTCGAGAAACAAGCCGCTGTGTTCGGTAATCCACGGCGTATTATAACTGATAGGGGTGCTGCGTTCACGGGAAATCTCTTTAAAGATTATTGTGCGAGGGAAGGTATAGAGCATTTGGTAATAGCTACAGGTGTTCCACGGGGCAACGGACAAGTTGAACGGATACATCAAATTGTAGTACCGATGATCTCTAAGATGTGCCGAGAAGAGCCTGGGAATTGGTATAAGCACGTAAATAGGGCACAACAAATTATTAACAATACACCAACGCGTAGTACCAAGTTTTCTCCATTTAAAATTTTAACTGGCATAGAGATGAGGATTTCGGGTACGACAGAAGTAAATGAGTTGATAGAAAACGCCGCCTTGAATGAATTACATTCAGACCGACAAGGGACAAGGGATCAGGCCAAGCGAGATATTGCACTGATACAAAAGGAAAACAAACAAAATTTTGACAGAAAAAGGAAGGAATCAACAAAGTACAAACTGGACGAATTAGTCGCCATTAAGCGAACTCAGTATGGGAGCGGGCTTAGGTTGAGGCCTAAATATTTTGGTCCATATAAGATTTCGAAGGTTTTAGGACGAGATAGGTATGAGGTCGAGAAGGTAGGCGAGGGTGAGGGTCCTGGTTACACGACCACCATCGCCGAATTCATGAAGAGGTGGAGACCTTCGTTCGAGCCGAACGAATAAGTCAGGAAGGCCGAATGTGGGATTGCAACCATGAACTGCGCACGCATGCAACTCTGAATATACACCTTGACTGAACGGACTCAACGGATAATCATATGAACTGCGCACGCATGCAACTCTAAACATACACCCTAAATGAACGGACTCAACGAATAGCCATGAACGCCGACAGCGACAGTTAGAAATACAGACACTTGAGTTTGAAACGCTATACCACACGGACGTGCACGCTAAATAACATTGAGAGCAAATTGGTCGTTAAACCAATTATTTAATATTACCCTTGTATTTAACCCTACGCTCCTAACCGGTGTAATCCAATAAATCGTTTTATATACATACATTAAAGCAAACTAAGACGTTTAATTTAAAACAAAAAAACAATAGCCTACATGTATATTTTTTCCTAATAGTGATTAAAATTTCCCACCATGCAAAGGTAAATAAAAACAAATTTTAATGCGAAACTCTAAACTCTGCAAATTATGTTTACCCCTTTTTGTTCACACAACTGTACAATTCCGATATGAAGTAAACTTCCACCCTTAAATTTGTGTACAATGTCAGTATTGCCGCAACCACTCTGCCAGGGATAAAGGGTTGTTAAACTTATTCCAGTGTGAGAGCGCCTCAAAATAAGCGTTTTTTATAACATTTTCCATTATGGCCAGATCGAACAAAATAAGAATTCTTGGGCATTTTAAATTAAAACACCCAACATTTAGTACGAATAAAAATTACTATGTAGTGGTTATTTAATATATGGAGAAACTATTTAAATCTTTTTAAAGTATATTAGAAGAACTGAATTTTGATCTTTCAATGCCCAATAAAAGGATTTAATCTTGTTAGCTCTCAATCATTAAATGTTTTTAATCATTTTCCATTGAAAACAATACTATGATGCTTCAAATGACAAAACCTTTCATCAAAATACCTTTAAATTTCACAAATTTATTTAATTTTCATTGTTTTTCACTTTTATAAGTGGCCTTAAACGATGCAACAAATCCCTCCGTTTACATATTTTTTTGGTAAGATTTCAATCTGGCCATCGCTCATTTCCAATTGATAAACGTCAAAACCTACTGAACTCGATTAGCTGTCAAAGTTCAGTAGGTTTTGACGTTTAGAAATTGTTCTCTCACTTCCAGTGAGAGAGGAGTTAAACATCTCTTTATCTCTGACTCTGCGAGGAACATCAAGTTACGGAGGAATGTAATTCATTTTTTTCGCAATTTTTCTCAACTTGTTATGCCCAGCCCCGGTGCGCACTTTGCTAACTTTGCGGGCTAAAAATGTGCCCATCCCTGATCTATACGAAACAGCACTTGAGGCTTTGATAAAAATAAAAGAGGCACTACAAGCACAAATTGGATTATTTCAACCAGACTTCAGCAAATCTTTTCAACTAACGACGGACGCAAGTAACTTTGCAATAGGAACTGTACTCTCTCAGAACAAGAAACCTATTTCCTTTATATCAAGAACTCTTAGTTAAACTGAACAAAATTACAGCACGAATGAGGAGGAACTACTTATTATCGTTTGGTCAATTTAAAAATTAAGAAATTACCTATACGGTATAGCAGATCTAACGACTTATACAGACCATCAGCCACTAATTTTTTCGATTTCGGATAAAAATTCGAACACTGAACTAAAACGATGGAAAAACTTTCTAGAAGAATACGGCGCTAAATTAGTATATAAACCAGGTCACCAGGTTGTCGCTAATTATGAACAAAAATTTATTACTCGTTACAATTCTCTGATATGTACTCGCAAGCTTGTTTTCAAGCAATTGTACAAAAACATACCTACATACTTATATAACTCACAAACTGACCTATTATATATGTATGTATATTCATGATTCTCGTATGTAGTATAATAAAATTTCATCTACTTGGCATTAAAGACTGCTAAGACTTCTTACATATTGACCGATATGTACGGTAAAAGGCCAACCGGAAGTTTGCAAATTTTATATTGTGTATATGGGTGATAAATGTAGTATTGATCCGAATTAACTATTACTATGTACATATGTTATTGCTAACCGAGTTTCATAAAGGTACATTAATACTGTTCAAAAATGAACATGTTTAGTTTTATTATACTTAAGAATATTCAACATATTATATAAGATATGAAACTGTGTAATTCTTACTATTTTAAAAACACATATGTACGTACAGTCCACTAGTTTTAAATAATCATTTCTTTCCCTCGGCAATATGTTCAAATATCATTGAACATGCTTACTTATCAGCAAAGCCGAAATTCTACTAAATATAAATATCTATTTATATATTAATATACTTACATACATACATATGTATATACATAATGCATTTACATGCAATACACATCTACGAGTAATAATAATAAAAATGCATGGAACACAAATCTTAACCCTCGTCGAGACCAACGGTCTGATACACTTAGTCGAGACCAATGGTGCTTGGCTAGGCCCCTATGTGTTTACATACATTTGTATGGAAATACGTGTTGTATTTACGCTCATATATGTACAATATAGATAGATTTTTGAAATTTCTTACCTCTCAATTTGATTGAAATCAAATTTACCGCTTTGTTCACGCTTGGCGTAGCAAAAGCGTTCACAAAAAATGTAACATTTTGAGAAAAAATACATTTTTTCTTAACCTTTTAAAGCGCTCTAGCGGCTAAAGTATTTGACTTAGGTTGGTCAAATAAATTGCACCGGTTGGGTAATTTAAAGAGCTTTCAGGAAATGTATAATTCCAAGGCCCAATTGCCCCCAAGGCCCCACCGGGGGCGTGGCAATAAGCGAAAATGGGTTTTCACCATGTCCCCCCCTTTGTTTCACTACAGTTGGGGAGGTATGGGGCCGGGGGTGATCAAAACCATTTTGCAAGTTAGTTCGCCCCTGGGGCTTTCAGGGAAGCCCTCAACCTTCCCTCTATATCTACCAGGGGCGTCGCAATGGCGTTTACAAAAAATGTAACATTTTGAAAAAAAAATACATTTTTTCTTAACCTTTAAAACGCTCTAGCGGCTAAAGTATTTGAGTTAGATAAACATACAAACCAATTTGGACATGTAATGAACATGAAAATAGATAAATTAACCGTGCGAAGTGATAGAAACATTCCAAAGTTCATATATTTTCATACAAAACATATGGGATCTAGCCAAGCACCATTGGTCTCGACTAAGGTGTAATATTATAATATCCTTTTTTCGTCCTTTTCGATACGATATCCTTGAATTTTTTTTTCTGAATTCTATAGACAATAAAATTCTAAACATAAATATATTTAAATAACATTTAAAAACAAAATATGCCTGCCAGACCTGTTGTCTCGACGAGGGTTAAATATACAACAGAGATAACATTAAACACACACACACACATGCAATAAATTGTACACTTAAAATCAACCCCATGTCAAGCAGCAATAAAAAAATATGCTGCGATACATAAAAACATACACACATACAAATATATTTAGTTATTTAAGATAGTTTTAAAAATTGTATATAAGCATAGAAAATACTTAATAAAAATCAGAATGAATATATTCTCCTCGAAATAAGACGTTTCATTTTCCCCCACCAGTGGTAAGGAATGAGAAGTTCTTTTTTGAGGCCAATGTTTGACAACATAAATCAAACAAATACCATCAATAATACAATATATAGGGAGTAAAGTCAGTTTGAATATCCTGATATTAGTTACATATGGTTTATGGAGGCTAGACTCGATTGTATCCATTTTAGACACTAAAATGCGCCATTATTAAAAAACACGCCCACTCAATTTTATTAAGGCAATTCACGTATTGACGGATATATTCGGTTTAAAGTCAACCGGAAGTCCAAAAATCTTTCTGTTTGGTAGGTATATGGGAGCTAAAGAACCCGATGCCACCCATTTTCGACATACAAACATATCGCTAAGATGAAAGAATATTCTCAAAAATTTATCTAACACATTGACTGAAAAAGTCAGTCATTGGCACTATGTATGACTTCCACTTTCTGTATAAGTGTGGGGAGGTGTGGAAGGCTCAACAGTTATTGTCAAATTTTGATAATTTTCAAACTTGAAGTGACATACTTATACTAAAGGCACTATTGGTTCAAAGTTTTGTACTTTTTATGATTTATACTCGTATCCATACTGAAAAGAGAAAGAATCAAATGGATTTTAAATTTGTGTTATGTGGGAAGGAGTGAGGTACCCATGCAATTTTGCTCATTTTGACAGTGCAACACAGGAATATCATATATACCGAATTTGGTTGAAATTGGTCTTTGAGTTCTTGAGATATAGGGGTTCCCATAAAAAAGACGGCGTCACGCCTATCATAAAAATTT